>NW_028151669.1:62500-73000 GCF_964638095.1 Poromitra crassiceps | reverse complement strand
TTTGCCAGGCAGTTCCTATCCCGGGTGGTGTCAGCGGTGTGTGTTTGCCAGGCAGTTCCTATCCCGGGTGGTGTCAGCGGTGTGTGTTTGCCAGGCAGTTCCTATCCCGGGTGGTGTCAGCGGTGTGTGTTTGCCAGGCAGTTCCTATCCCGGGTGGTGTCAGCGGTGTGTGTTTGCCAGGCAGTTCCTATCCCGGGTGGCAACAGTGCGTCGGTGTCAGCGTGGACGAAAAAGTTGGGACTTCTATGATGGAAACAGTTAGAACATGGAGATAAGCTGTTTATATGGAAAACACATCGTGGGGTTCAGGAGGGAAATCAGTGATGATGTCAGATGTCACCACATGGCATTTCCTGTAAGCACAGGATGCTTCATAGCAAACAAACACACACACAAAAAAACACTGACTGATGGATAGTCTAACTGACTAATTGATTGAGTTCTAATGAGGACATCATGTTTTTTCAGAGGACATTCAACATCTATAATGCATGTTCTATCATTCAGACAGGGATCATGATAGACGTAGACCCATTGATGGATTGACTGATTGATTGATTAACTGACTGGCTAATTGATTGATTTCGTAACGAGGGGGGGAAATCCATTTTTCTCCATTAAGGCAACCATGGGGATTCCCTTTGCTGGCAGCCGTGATGTAACGCGTAGGTTCTAATGACCTCAGCATAATAATCACCGCCATTATGAAACAGGCGCTCGGCTCTCAAAAAACCACTTCATCATCGGAGCGCTGCCTACTCATGCCTACAGCCGTCTCTGTAACAGCTGCCTACTCATGATGCCTACAGCCTACTCATGCCTACAGCCATCTCTGTAACAGCTGCCTACTCATGAGTCATGCCTACAGCCGTCTCTGTAACAGGCCCCCAAAGTCAGCCCAACAACACATTACCACTCTCAGCCCAACACTGTCAGCCCAACACGTTACCACTGCGCGCCGCAAACTCCGCTGCCAGATAGCAGCCGGAAATGTTGCAGTCCAACAACTGAGCTTGGGTTGGTGTGTGTGTGTGTGTGTGTGTGAGAGAGAGAGAGAGAGAGAGAGAGGGGGGGGGGGGGTATAGTGGATGGTCAGAGTTGCCAGTCTGGCAACCTCGACCACTCACTTTCACCAGGGGGCGGTCAAGAGGTGGGAGGGCACACTGCTATTTTTCCAGGCTAATCACGGGAGCGGGTTGCCTTTTGCCTTTCATCCCTTCCCCTGCTGACTCTTAACCCTGACCCTTCAGCGGGAGATCCCTGCCTGAGTGTGTGTGAGTGTGTGTGTGTGTGTGTGTGTGAGTGTGTGTGTGTGTGTGTGTATGTGTGTGTGTGCGCGGGGGGGAGGGCGGAGCTCAACAAGAGAAATGGGGGAGTCATGGTCAAGGGCTGATTAACGAGCCTTTAATTTAATCAGCAATTCCCATCTGGCCAGGCTCTCTCCAGCACGCTGCTCTCTCTGTAGCAGCGTATTATTATTTTATTTTATTTTATTTATTTATTTATATATTTTATTTTACTTTTTCAGAACATAAAGAAAACAAAACAAGAACAGGAAAAAATAAAAGACAAGAAAAAAACATATATACATACATTCGACATTACAATGCTACAAAATGGTGCTACCAGTCATAGAAAATGTGCTTACAAAACGATAAAAATAAAAATAATAATACTGTACAAAGGATCCAAAAGAAACTCAATTACTGCTTTTAGCCTGATCGAAATAGGTCAGGAACGGGTCCCAAATAACAAAAAATTTCCTTAAAGAATTTGTCCTCTGGAACCTGAGTCTCTCCAGACGTATAACTGAGATCATGTCTGTCAGCCACAGCTGAAAAGAAGGTGGAGAGGAGGACTTCCATTCCTTCAAAATTAGTTTCTTGGCAACTGTCATTCCCTGTGTCAGAGATTGCTGCACGGCCGTTGGGAGCAGCAAAGAGGACTCAGAGCAGCCGAAGATGGCGAGTTCCGCCTCCAGTTTGGAGGGTTATTTTGTAGGCCTTAGAGTACCAGTCAAATATTTTGGCCCAGAATCCTGATAGTGAAGGGCAAAACCAAAAAGCATGGGACAGTGTGCCCTCCGACACCCGACACCTATCACATAGTGGTGAGACAGAAGGATATATCTTGTGTAACCTATGCTTGGAGTAATGAAGACGGTGAGCAACTTTAAATTGGATAAGTTGATGTCTGCTATTAACTGAGCAGAGCTGGACCACAGACAGACTCCTGTCCCATATGATTTCAGACAGATCCACACCAAGTTGCTCCTGCCACACCTCTCTGATCCTCTCAGTGGGGGCCTGTTAATGCAATCGTCGAACAAACACACAAACTTAGAAATAAGATGCCTGGAGTTGGGAGGGCTTAAAAAAAAAACCAAAAAAACATGTTCATCTGGGAGAACTTCAAAATTGCGAATCTTGGATCGGACATAATGTCTAGCTTGTGTATATCTATAAAGATGCGTTTGGGGCAACTCAAATGCTCTCTTCAGAAGATCAAAGGATGCAAATTGGCCATCAATATACAGGTAACTGATGGCAGCGTATTATTTTTAACAGTCTGTGATCTCCCTCTTTCTCCTCTTATCTGTGTCCGAGTCAGGAGTCAGGAGTCAGCCACGTGATGGACGATCCACCTATGATTCATGGAGATTTATGACCTGTGAAGGATAACTAATCTCTCTCTCTTTCTGTGTGTGTGTGTGTGTGTGTGTGTGTGTGTGTGTGTGTGTGTGTGTGTGTGTGTGTGTGTGTGTGTGTGTGTGTGTGTGTGTGTGTGTGTGTGTTAGTGTGTGTGTGTCCTTTTGACTGCTGCAGACTAGGTTGCAGGCTGGGCAGCTGCTGTCATTGTTGGGAAATTACAATGTAGCCAATTACTGTGATGAGAGTTTAAAGATGGCCCAGGACACATATTTTACATAGTCAGATCAGAGTGTGTGTGTGTGTGTGTGTGTGTGTGTGTGTGTGTGTGTGTGTGTGTGTGTGTGTACGTACAGTGCGTGTGTGTTTGTCACCTCAGCTGCTGCCCTATATAGCCCCAAAGCAACATGACATAATCTGCTAATTGGGGTCTACTTATTGTTGCAATTCATTGTGTTTGTCTGTGTGTGTGTGTGTGTGTGTGTGTGTGTGTGTGTGTGTGTGTGTGTGTGTGTGTGTGTGTGTGTGTGTGTGTGTGTGTGTGAGAGAGAGTGAGAGAGAGAGAAAGAAAGAGAGAGAGAGAGAGAGCATCTATTGGTTTAGTGGTAAACTACATGGTTAAGTGTGGTATGAATAAGTCCGAAGCTGAGTTTTGAAAGCCAGCAATCTCACCACCTGGCCAATCGGTGAGTGACTGCTATTGATCAACATCCCTACCTGTATCAATCTAATCCCTGCTGATTTAGGGGAGACCGGGGATGGTTGTCACACTTTTTAGTCATGTCTGAATTACAATATTTGTGAGTTTGCGAGTCGCTGAAGGCGAACAGCCTCCAGGCTGGGGGGATTCCTTTTCCTCTTTCCCCAGAGAACACCGTGGCTTGGAACGTGCACTGGGTTGCACCAGCTGTGCGTAAGTTCAAACAGCCTAGTTTGAGTCATGTTGTAAACTCGTCGTGTACTCACCACTAGGGGTGGGCATTTTAAGCAATTTAAATACTCAAGTACTATTCACCTTATGTAGCCCCGCCCACTTGACCCATTGTATCACGACTTCCTGTTCCTGTTTCACCTGCTCAAACTAGTCTGACTCACCTGGTCAAACCTAGTTTGACTCACATTATAAGTCAGACTAGGTTTATGAGTCACAGGAAGTGTAACTACAATCGGAAACTTCGGATTGTATTTACACTTCCTGTTAGTCTCTCAAGCCAAGACAGTCTCTTCTGCATGAGGAATGAGTCTGGAAGTATACTTCCGGGTTCGTGAGAGGAAACGGGGGTTTCGCTTAAATGCATAAAATAAGTTCTGTGCTTAACAAAAGTTTATGGGAATGCGAATTTGGGTTCAGCATGATAATCTTCACAAACGTGAATAACTTTTATGACTTTTGGAACGTAAATGCGTTTTTTTAACTTTTGAAAACGCTTCAAAAGGCACCCCGTTATTATATAGGAAAGCCATTGCAGTCATACATATACAGACCCATAATCCACATGCTACATTTTAAGATCTCTCCCTCTGTGAGATAGTGTAAAGTGTGTGTGTGTGTGTGTGTGTGTGTGTGTGTGTGTGTGTGTGTGTGTGTGTGTTTGTGTGTGTGTGTGTTTGTGTGCGTGTGTGTGAGACAGAGAGAGGCTGGAAACATTTCTTATCTCCAAGGTTAGACAGTGACTCAGAGAGAGAGACAGAGAGAAACAGTCCCAGAGAGAGATACTTATCATAAACCATCACTTTTTTGCCCATGTAATCATTTACACACAAATCATCTAAGAAGTTTCGTTATTACATTATGAGCATGACTTACAGTAGTAAGTGCTTTGCAATATATCATGTTTAATTATGCTTCAACAATTTGTATACATTTCAAGACCCTTCCAACACTGACATATGTCTTCTCTCCCAATGGTCACAGTGTCATTTAAGGCCTAAACATGGTCGTCCGTCAGAGCCTCCCCCTGCCCTCCCCGTAGGACGGCGGGTGGAGCGCCGTCCTACGGGGAGGGGGCGCCGTCGGCTGACGGGGGCTGCTCGAAAATGTGACTTCACGGCGACGATACGTGCGTGACGTCAGCTGCAGGAGAGTTGTGATTGGCCGTTGCCTTGGCTCTTCGTCGTAAATCGCCTTTCAAAGCATGAAGTTAGATTATAACAAACTAGTTGTGTGGCTTAGCCTTCCAAAATGTTGAGGGTCGTTTTTTAGAATTTAATACATAGAATTGGGAACGTTACATTCAATTTCATTCAGACTGCCTGCCACACAATCTCCGCCATTTTCACACGGAGCTTCCACGGGAGGGAGGGAGGGTGTAGTGGCGTCCGAGCATGTAGGGCTCGCTGGCGCCGCCAGACGGCGAGACGGCTCCAATTCGAGGCGGACGGACGACCATGTTTAGGCCTTTAGCCTGTCTTTAAATGGCCGCTTGACCATGTGGTACAGTGCTTCAGGAGGTGTGACCATGGGGTACAGTGCTTCAGGGGGTGTGACCATGTGGTACAGTGCTTCAGGAGGTGTGACCATGTGGTACAGTGCTTCAGGAGGTGTGGCCATGGGGTACAGTGCTTCAGGAGGTGTGGCCATGGGGTACAGTGCTTCAGGAGGTGTGACCATGGGGTACAGTGCTTCAGGAGGTGTGACCATGGGGTACAGTGCTTCAGGAGGTGTGGCCATGTGGTACAGTGCTTCAGGGGGTGTGACCATGGGGTACAGTGCTTCAGGAGGTGTGACCATGGGGTACAGTGCTTCAGGGGGTGTGGCCATGGGGTACAGTGCTTCAGGGGGTGTGACCATGTGGTACAGTGCTTCAGGAGGTGTGACCATGTGGTACAGTGCTTCAGGGGGTGTGACCATGGGGTACAGTGCTTCAGGGGGTGTGACCATGGGGTACAGTGCTTCAGGGGGTGTGGCCATGGGGTACAGTGCTTCAGGGGGTGTGACCATGGGGTACAGTGCTTCAGGGGGTGTGGCCATGGGGTACAGTGCTTCAGGGGGTGTGACCATGGGGTACAGTGCTTCAGGGGGTGTGGCCATGGGGTACAGTGCTTCAGGGGGTGTGACCATGGGGTACAGTGCTTCAGGGGGTGTGACCATGTGGTACAGTGCTTCAGGAGGTGTGGCCATGGGGTACAGTGCTTCAGGGGGTGTGACCGTGAGGTACAGTGCTTCAGGAGGTGTGACCATGGGGTACAGTGCTTCAGGGGGTGTGACCGTGAGGTACAGTGCTTCAGGAGGTGTGACCATGGGGTACAGTGCTTCAGGGGGTGTGGCCATGGGGTACAGTGCTTCAGGGGGTGTGACCGTGAGGTACAGTGCTTCAGGAGGTGTGGCCATGGGGTACAGTGCTTCAGGGGGTGTGACCATGGGGTACAGTGCTTCAGGGGGTGTGGCAGCCCATCTTTCTTGACAGTATTAAACATGAACAAGAACAGTCCGAGTCCTAGTGAGCATGAATCCGCATGTAATATGTTACTTTTGTAATGAGTTACCCCCCAACACTGGTAGTAGTACATCAGATATAAAAACACACACTATAGCATAGCCAAGAGTTTGACCCGCTAGGCTAGGCCTAATCTCCCGTTATAAAAAAAAGTAGTTCCTCCGCCGCATAAGCTGCCCGGTCAGTCACACTTTGGATGGACAGAAGAAACAGCACACACACACACACACACACACACACACACACACACACACACACACACACACACACACACACACACACAGCACCTTGGCCATGCAGACGCAGGAGCCACTCATTTATTCCCCCTGTCATTAGAAGTGATGGAAGGGGAGAAGAGAGGGGAAGCCATGGAGTAAGAAAAGGCTTTGTAGTGAGTCAGAATAGAGATGAGAGCAGCTCTGATTACTAAGTGGCTCCGTCCATTATCTTTACAGCAGAACACCATCAAGGTACAATGTGACTCATCCATCCCCAGCGCTTATCACCCTCAGTGGCTTATAGCCCCTCACCCCCCCCCCCCCTCCCCACCCACCACTTATAGCCCCTCACCCCTCCCCACCCACCCACCACTTATAGCCCCTCACCCCCCCCCCCTCCCCACCCACCCACCGCTTATAGCCCCTCACCCCCCCCCCCCCTCCCCACCCACCCACCGCTTATAGCCCCTCACCCCTCCCCACCCACCCACCGCTTACAGCCCCTCACAACCCCCCCACCCACCCACCGCTTATAGCCCCTCACCCCTCCCCACCCACCGCTTATAGCCCCTCACAACCCCCCCACCCACCCACCGCTTATAGCCCCTCACAACCCCCCCCCCACCGCTTATAGCCCCTCACCCCCCCCCACCCACTGCTTATAGCCCCTCACCCCTCCCCACCCAGATCCACACAGTGCCTACTTAACATAGCCCTTGAGAAAGTGCTTTCAGATTGTGTACGTGTGTGTGTGTGTGTGTGTGTGTGTGTGTGTGTGTGTGTGTGTGTGTGCACCCCCTATACGTGAGCGTATTTTGTACGTACACGCACCCATGCTATGTCCATGCATATTATGTTTTTATATGCGTGAAATGGTAGGCCTATTTTTTGTAAATGGTAAATGGCCTGCATTTATATAGCGCTTTTATCCAAAGCGCTTTACAGTCAGTAGGTACATTCACCCATTCACACACCGATGGCGGCAGGCTACCACACAGGGTGCTGGCACACCATCAGGAGCAATTTGGGGTTCAGTATCTTGCCCAAGGACACTTCGACATGTAAACTGGAGGAGGCGGGAATCGAACCACCGACCTCTTTTATCCTAAGCAATTAGTGGACGACCCGCGCTACCTCCTGAGCTACAGCCGCCACTATTGCCTTTTTTTGGTGTGTTTTTTGCACCCATGCTGTGTAGGGGTGGGGGAAAAATTGATGCGCCATAGTATCGCAATATTTTGCCTGACGATATTCTATCGATATTTGGACGCCAAGTATCGATATAAATTTTTTTTTTTTTTTTGCATGCCAGGCCACCGGGCATCTGCCCGAAGCGCCCGATGTTGCAGTCCACGCCTGCAGTGGTGTATTAAGTCCACAGAAGCTTAATAATGTAGCCTACACGTGGGGCAAAAACAAAACAAAACAAAAAAACACTGCATGTTTTACTTCCGGTGAGGTCAAGGAAAAGGTAGGAAAAGGAGTTAGACAATATATCGAAATATCGCAATATTCAATATATCGCAATACTAGCATATCGCAATATCGCAATACTATCGTGTATCGTGACTCAAGTATCATTTTAGTATCGTATCGTGGGCATCTGGTGATTCCCACCCCTAATGCTGTGTCCATGCGTATACTGTATGTTTCTATACTGTATGTGAAAGTATATTGTTGAGTGTTTGTATGCATGGAAATGTGTGTGTGTGTGTGTGTGTGTGTGTGTGTGTGTGTGTGCTCGCGTGTGTGTGTGTGTGTGTGTGCGTGCTCGCGTGTGTGTGTGTGTGTGTGCGCGACGTGTGGGAGTGTGTCTATGCGTCAGGGTCATTCCCATGCCTGTTTTTCCTCATTGGGAGACAAGGGGGAGGAGTATGTAGGTCCCCCCTCTCCTCTCCTCTCCTCTGGCTCGGAGAGGTATTGCATCTCTTATTGCTGTTGAAAAGCGCCATCAGTGCCAGGCGCGCTGATTTATGTCCCTGATCCCCCATACACCTCCTTACACCTCCAGCTCCTTTCCATTAGGCGCTACAATATTCCCCCCATTGTTCAGCTCCCGGCGTTATCGGCCCTGCCCAGGCCTGTCAGCGGGACCTGCCCCACACACAATCATGGGTGTGGAGAGGGGAGGGGAGGGGAGGGTGAGGGGAGGGTGAGGGGAGGGGAGGGGAGGGGAGGGGAGGGTGATAGGATGGAGCGAGAGATGGAGGAGGAGGGGTACAAGCGAGAGGGAGGGAGAGAGAGAGAGAGAGAGAGAGAGAGAGAGGAGTGGATGGAGAGGTGATGGGTGTGGGGGGAGTTGAGGGCAGCATGTTGAGAGAGGTGTAGAAATGGGAGATGTCCATCTAAGTCGTGGTTTTATTGCTTTGCAAAGGATGATGGCTGTGTGTGTGTGTGTGTGTGTGTGTGTGTGTGTGTGTGTGTGTGTGTGTGTGTGTGTGTGTGTGCGTGCGTGCGTGCGTGCGTGCGTGTGTGTGTGTGAGAGTGAGAGAGAGAGAAGGAAGGGTGGGGTGATGATAAGTTGGGGCAAAATGCGAGAGCGTGACTATAAAGATGAGGGGCAGAGATGCCATTTGATTGCATTACTGTGGGACATTCTCTTAGCATGTCCATTAAGATATCGATTTTTATTGCCTGAAAATGGGCCAAGGGGGCGGGGCTGAGTGGCAAGGCAGGAGTCCCACAGTGTTGTGTGTGTGGGGTTAGGGGGGCCGCACTGCTGAGATAAGGTGACGATGGCGATGGGGGCGGAGCTTGGGGGGTGGGGGAGGCGGCTGAAGCTTTTCGATACGGGCCCTCAACTTCAGTGGGGTTTATTGCCCGGGAGGAAGGGCTGCATGGATGGAGCAGGATCGTGTCGATTGCGCTTGGTAAAAAAAAACGATACTACAGGTGCCTCTCAGCAGTGTTGTGCTCAAGTCACTACATAGCTTGAGTCCAAGTCGAGTCCCCGCCGGTCCCCAGTGTTCGAGTCCAAGTCAAGAGAGGAGGAGAAGGGGAGATGCGAGTCACATTGAAGGTCTGATAGCCAGCGTGGAGAGAGGTGGAGAGGGGAGCAGCATGAGTGGAATGTGAATGAGGCAGGCAGGGACTACTTAAAGCATTCAGGATCGATGGCACTCTTGATGATGGAGGGAGTGCATTAGCGTGAGTGTGTGTGTGAGTGTGTGTGTGTGTGTGTGTGTGTGTGTGTGTGTGTGTGTGTGTGTGTGTGTGTGTGTGTGTGTGAGGGTGGCATGTCAGTGGCAGTTCTTCCCCTAAATATACGAATTCTAAATTCATCCCAATATTAAAATTCTGTCATCGTCTTCTCACACTCATGCCAGTTGAAACCACAGGTGAAGTTCATCCACAAAATGTGATGTTTACATGTTACATGTTTACAGCCTGGTTCAAAACATGGTTTTGGTCTATATAGCTAATTTCACCTTTCATAATTGAAACTGTACGGGGGTGATGGACGATACAAAAGACTATGTTTTGGGCGTGATTGACAGGTCGCCTGTCCAGTGATCACGTAGCTTGCCAATCACGGACCAATAGCAGGCGGAGCTGTCGCTCTGGGAAAGCCCTGGTCTCGTGCCGTCTCGATGTGCTGACAGCCACACCAGGCTTCATAACTGGAGTCCATAAAAGAAACGCTGACTCTGTCCATGTTTTTTAGACCGTCTATCTATGGCTTCGACTGGCATGGGGGTGAGTCGATGATGACATTTTCATTTGGGGTGAACTTGGGGTGGTGATTTTGGGAGAACTGTGCCTTTAACTGTTAATATGCAGAGGCAGATCATTACGATGCCATTGCAACCCCCCCCCCCCCACCCCAGAATAATATATATATATATACTTAAGTTAGGTCCTTGAAAGGATGCGCCTTCCCGGTGTTTTTTTTAGTGGTGCTAAAACCAACAAGGTTTGAATCAAAAAGTACCAAAAGCACAAGGTAGCACTCACAGAACGTCAGGAAATGTTCTCTCCATGCCCTGATGAAGGCCAAGAGGCCGAAACGTTTCCATGCCCTGATGAAGGGCAAGAGGGTGAAACGTTGGCATGTGTTTGCTTGACATGGCCAAATAAATTGGTGAAATAGAGATTTCCTTCTCCTGAAGTTCTGTGAGTGCTGCCTTGTGAATGATATATATATATATACTGTATATATATATATATATATATATACTTTATATGTGCGTACATGAT
>NW_028151669.1:32500-52500 GCF_964638095.1 Poromitra crassiceps | reverse complement strand
GGAGGGGGAGGGAGAGATTGGAGGGGAGAGAGGGAGAGGGGGAGAGTGAGGGAGGCAGAGCAAGGAAGAGGGAGAGAGAGGGAGGGAGAGAGAGATGGAGAGATAGAGAGGAAGAGGGGGGAGAGGGAGATAGAGAGCGGGGAGAGAGAGAGCTAGAGAGGGGAGGAGAGAGGGAGGGATGGAAAGATAGAGAGAGACTGAGGGGAGAGAGAGGAAGAGGGGGAGAGTGAGGGAGGCAGAGCAAGGAAGAGGGGGAGGGAGAGAGATGGAGAGATAGAGAGGAAGGGGGGGAGGGAGGGAGAGAGAGGAAGAGGGAGATAGGGAGAGGGGAGAGAGAGCTAGAGAGGGGAGGAGAGAGGGAGGGATGGAGAGATAGAGAGAGATGGGGGAAATGTGTGGAGAGAGAGAGAAAGGGAGGCAGAGAGCTGGGTGGGGAATAACAGAGGGCAAAATGCCACTGCTTAGTGAAAACCTTGTATCCTCAAAATGTCAACTTTTGCAGAATGAAAGCCCCTGTGTGTCTAACCCTAACCCCCTGTGTGTCTAACCCTAACCCTGTGTGCAGAACCCTAACCCTAACCCTGTGTGCAGAACCCTAACCCTGTGTGCAGAACCCTAACCCTAACCCTGTGTGCAGAACCCTAACCCTAACCCTGTGTGCAGAACCCTAACCCTAACCCTAACTAGGGGTGGGAATCGCTGAGTAGCTCACGAAACGATATCGTCACGATACTTGGCCCTCAATAACGATATTATCACGATACAGCGATACTGCGATAATCGATATATTGGAAGACGATACATCACGATACCTGTGTAACTGAAGAGAAAAAAATACCCCTAAAAGGCAAGAAGCAGGTATTATGTATTTATTAGCAGAATTGACATGAACTCTCTGAGTTCACTCACTCACTCATACCATTTTCGATACCACGGAGGAAAAGTTACACATTAAGTCTTTTTATTATTATTATTAAAACAAGAAAACCTATATAACCTACCTACCTATATAATTTCTAAAAGTAGATATTAATGATCAAACATTTCCATTCATGTAGCCTACAGTATTTATGTTTTTGTTTCAACTACAAACATAAATAAACGTCAACTTGAAACTATGTTTGAACTACCACACACAGCATAATATTTTAGCCTGTTTATTAAAAAAAAAAAAACGTTTTTTTTTTTTTTTTTTTTTTTTAATAAACATATCGATACTTGGTGCCACTGTATCGATAACGTATCGCAAGTGGAAATATCGCGATACCGTGAGTATCGATATTTTGTCCCACCCCTAACCCTAACCCTGTGTGCAGAACCCTAACCCTAACCCTGTGTGCAGAACCCTAACCCTAACCCTGTGTGCAGAACCCTAACCCTGTGTGCAGAACCCTAACCCTAACCCTGTGTGCAGAACCCTAACCCTAACCCTGTGTGCAGAACCCTAACCCTAACCCTGTGTGCAGAACCCTAACCCTAACCCTGTGTGCAGAACCCTAACCCTAACCCTGTGTGCAGAATATTAACTTCAATACATCAATCTGAAATTAATTCTGATATGATGATGTAATGGCTGGAGAGAAAGGAGACCGTCGCACAGTGAAAATGACTTTGTGTTTACTCTGTGCGTACTGGACACTGACTTACATGTGTAGCATGATGGAAGTAATAGATTATATTATAGCCGAACCAATGAGACATGTACAGATGCTGTCCGGTCCCACAGCACCTAGCTCCTAGCTAGGTGTCGCCTCAACTGCTGCTGTGGGTCAAGTTACTAGTCCTGAAGTCACCAGGATCAGCATTCAGCAAGGTTTTGTCCAGAAGAATAGATCCAGTCTACTGTACAGAGATAGACTCTGGTAGGTTGACTTTGTCTCATACATCATTAGCTCCACATCAACCCTGTGTTGTCATTGAGTACATATCATCCACCCACATGATACAAACAACAACACAAACAAACGATACCACGCGTGCCACTGCCGTGTCGTTGGCGTCGGAAGAGGGGGAGGCGTTATATCTTTGACCTGAGCCTACACAATGGCGTTTGAAGGAGTTTTTATACCGTAAGGCCAAGTGTCCTGCAATCGACGACCCATAGGGGGCAGGCTCATCCTTCAACGCCACAACGCAGAAAATAATCAATGAAATCACCCAAGTTACGCGTTACAAAGTTTTCATCCCACAGCAGAGATACCGTTTTGTGTGTGTGTGCGTTTGTGTGTGTGTGCGTGTGTGTGTGTGTGTGTGTGCGTGTGCGTGTGTGTGTGTGTGTGTGTGTGTGTGTGTGTGTGTGTGTGTGTGTGTGTGTGTGGGTGTGTGTGTGTGTGTGTGTGTGTGTGTGTGTAGGTGTGTGTGTGTGTGGTGTCCAAAGAAACCGACAGCGGCGGTCTGATCCGACGCCTCAGACGGAGGCATGGAAATGTCATGTCTGTACCTGGGCCATATATCTTCATTAACACGGCCCAGATGGGCATCAGGGGAAATAGCCCAGTTTGATGGGAATGCTAACGTGTGGCGCGCTAAACTAGATGTGCTCCGTGCAGGCAATTTGTATTCAATTGTGTATGAAGACTCAGGCTATTAGTCGCATTTAGTTTACAGTACTGCAAAGTCTCCCTAGTGTGTGTGTGTGTGTGTGTGTGTGTGTGTGTGTGTGTGTGTGTGTGTGTGTGTGTGTGTGAGTGTGTGTGTGTGTGTGTGTGTGAGAGAGAGAGAGAGAGAGAGAGAGAGAGACCTGTGTTGGTCTATGACAGTGATTCTCACCCGTTTTCTTATCAAGGACCCTTAAATAGAGCCACACTAGGACCCCGATTCAAAATATTCTCAAATCTGAGAATATTTTTTTTAATTGTTGGATATTTAACTTATATTTGATTGTTTTTATGGTCTATTCCTATGCTTCTTTCTTACAGTATAATGTCTCTATGTTTATAATTTCCCCTACCTGAGTGTGTGCAACTGTAGCATGACTCAATTTCCCCTCGGGGATCAATAAAGTTAATCTGATTGTGATTAAGATATCTTTATTGTGGGTGGAGGGATAACAGAGCATCAAAACACTCATTATTCTACATTCTATAATTGTGTTAACAGCTGGTGAATGACAAAACATCCATCTGCTGTGGACCTCCTGGAAGGCCTTCAGGGACCCGTGGTGGTCCCCGGACCCCACTCTGAGAACCACTGCTCTATGGTATGGTGCAGTAGTGGAGCACATTACTAGACTATACACTCACTGCTGCATCCTCTGACATATACACCTTGTTTACCGAGAGAGAGGGAGAGAGAGAGACTATCCTCTGGGCAGGTGGGAGGCGGGGTTGGGTGTGGGGTGGTTGGAGGCGGGGTTGGGTGGGGGGTGAGTGGGGTGGGTGGAGGCGGGGTTGGGTGTGGGGTGGGTGGGGTGGGTGGAGGTGGGGTTGGGTGGGTGGAGGCGGGGTTGGGTGGGGGGTGGGTGGAGGCAGGGTTGGGTGGTTGGAGGCGGGGTTGGGTGGGGGGTGGGTGGGGTGGGCGGCGTGACGGGAGCACCGAATCTCACTGGTAATTGAGGAGTGGAATGAGAAAATGCGGAAGGGAAAAGTGAAAATAGTCACAGAGGGCAAGGGGGGTAGACTGTGTGTGTGTGTGTGTGTGTGTGTGTGTGTGTGTATGCACGTGTGTGCATGCGCGCGTGTGCCTGTGTGTGTGTACGTGTGTTCGGATCTTCACCTAGTGGCAGCAGCAGATGTTGCGGCTGCCTTGAGAGGGCTGAGTGGAGGCGATAGTGTTGGCTGCGATGAAGAGAATGTGCGTGTGTGTGTGTGTTTATGTGTGCATGCGTGTGTGTGTTTATGCGTGTGTGTGTCTGTGTGTGTGTGTGTGTGTTTATGCATGTGGGGGGGGAGGGGTGTGTGTGTGGAGCGTGAGTGATGTAACACCAAGGCAATATCAGTGGCATTATCGGTGGTCTGAGAGAGGGGCTTGAGTGAGCAGGACCTGGGGGAGTTTATTTCTCTGTGTGTGTGTCTGTGTGTGTGTGTGTGTGTGTGTGTGTGTGTGTGTGTGTGTGTAATGGAGAAACAGCTCTGTGGCTGCAAACCGCAATCAGTTCCACCAAGCTGAAATTCCACTAGCACCTGCCTCCCCTCCCCTCGCCTCGCCTCAACCCTCCCCCTCCCTCCCCTCCCTCCCTCCCCTCGCCTCCTCCTGGCATGGATGCAGTGGTGCGGGCGATAAGGCCAATATTACTCGGGGATAAAGGCGTATTAAGCTACCTGCTGTGAAAAACGGGGCACCGCGAGCCGTGATGGAGAACTGGGGGAGAGGGGGAGTTTCGGGTTCGAGGAGAGTGGATATGGCTTTACTGGGGCGGTGTGTGTGTGTGTGTGTGTGTGTGTGTGTGTGTGTGTTTTTCTGATGATATTGGATCGCTGTGAGAATAAAAAATGGCCCAACAATGTCCGCCTTCGCCTCCCAGATACTGACCCTCGCCGCTGCTGCACTCTGATTCCATTTCATCAGCTGTGTTCTCTCTCTGTCTCTCTCTCTCTCTCTCTCTCTCTCTCTCTCTCTCTCTCTGTCATCTGTCTGAAAAGAAGAAAGTGTGATTTGTAAAACAAGCTTGGCTGATGGAATCCAAAGAGGACAGCCTGAGGGGGCTTTTTGTGGCTCAGTAGCAAGGGTCCCATGAGATGGACTGCATGCTCTGATAGCCTGTCGCTAAATTCAGGCTCAGGTTGAGACAACGTAGCCCCCCCGGCTCAGCCCCCCCCCCACACACATACACTTATCATTCAATCTAAGCACATCTGTGGCACCGTGCTCGCCGCACGGCGGTCGTGTTCAGGTGTAACTGCCCCCTTCCTAACGTGACACACTGCCTGAGGGAAGGGAGGCTGGACGTGCGACGCGTCCAGCTGAGGGTAAATACAGTATAAAGCAGGCGGAGCTGAAATATTGATGAGACCCCCGACACGGAGCCTAGGGGGACGCCACCCCCAGGTTTCCTCCGGTTCTCCGCGACGGCTAGCTAGCGCGGCTACTACCAGGTACTTTGTCACTCTCAGCTATAATGGAGCAGTATAGGAGCGAGAGGCCCTCAGGGCAGCAGCGAGGCTCTGGCCCCGACCGAGGACCTCCCATGATGCCCTCATCTGGGCTGCTGCCACCGGGAATTGTGGGAAATCAACGTCCCCATCTCGCATTAATTGGACGTCATTTATCCTCCTAATGCGCCTAAGTCCATCTCTTGTGGGATTGGCTGCAGCATTAGCCAGAGAGAAGGGGGGCTGGGATCATTTGTTAGCTTGGCACAGGTCTGCGTCTGCCCCGTCTGATTCTTTTAGATAAGTCTGTCTCACTCACATGCAGGCTTTATGATTCTTTATGATTCTTTTAGATACGTCTGTCTCACTCACATGCAGGCTTTATGATTCTTTATGATTCTTTTAGATACGTCTGTCTCACATCATGCAGGCTTTATGATTCTTTATGATTCTTTTAGATAAGTCTGTCTCACTCACATGCAGGCTTTATGATTCTTTATGATTCTTTTAGATACGTCTCACTCACATCATGCAGGCTTCATGATTCTTTATGATTCTTTTATACGTCTCACTCACATGCAGGCTTTATGATTCTTTATGATTCTTTTATACGTCTCACTCACATCATGCAGGCTTTATGATTCTTTATGATTCTTTTAGATACGTCTCACTCACATCATGCAGGCTTTATGATTCTTTATGATTCTTTTAGATACGTCTGTCTCACTCACATCATGCAGGCTTTATGATTCTTTATGATTCTTTTAGATACGTCTCACTCACATCATGCAGGCTTTATGATTCTTTATGATTCTTTTAGATACGTCTGTCTCACTCACATCATGCAGGCTTTATGATTCTTTATGATTCTTTTAGATACGTCTCACTCACATCATGCAGGCTTTATGATTCTTTATGATTCTTTTAGATACGTCTGTCTCACTCACATCATGCAGGCTTTATGATTCTTTATGATTCTTTTAGATACGTCTGTCTCACATCATGCAGGCTTTATGATTCTTTATGATTCTTTTATACGTCTCACTCACATCATGCAGGCTTTATGATTCTTTTATACGTCTCACTCACATCATGCAGGCTTTATGATTCTTTTATACGTCTCACTCACATCATGCAGGCTTTATGATTCTTTTAGATAAGTCTTGGACCAATCTGATCAAATGTATTCCGGCTGCTGCTTGGGGCTGGTAAAGTTTTGATTTCTACTCTATTTCCTGGAAAGTCTATGCTAAGCAAATGCGATTGTAAAAACAAATAAAAGCCCCTGGGTTGACTCTGTCTGTGCAACAAAATTGCCACTCAGACAAATGTTGTTACATTTCATTTCACGGAAATGACTGAGCGTTCCTTTTTGTCGTTGTTGTATTTCCCGTGGCTGTTAGTTGAGTTTGCCTGGAAGACGCACGTCACGCTCCTGCATCTGAACACGAGCAGGAAATCTCATTTGTACCTCGGATGCTTTGACATTGCGCTCAAAGCCACATGGCCGACACAGGGCTGTGCGCCGCAGCATTCCCCTCTGCTTCCCATGATGCTCTATGGCACGTTCAACATGGCCGTCATTGAGAGATTCAGCCTAATCCCAGCGTAACATGCCCGTGATAATCACCATGTTGTGAAATCAGCGCCGGTGCCTGTGCCAACTAGCCGCGTGGGCACGGGGGGCACGGTGGTGGCTTGCCAGTTGGCAGGGTGAAGAGGCGTCCTGGGCCGACGATAACCGTAATCAAGCAGGTCAGCGCGGTGTGGGAGGATGGCACAGAGGAGGACGATTAGAGACGGAGAGAGAGGGAGGGATGAGAGGTGAGAGAGAGACAGACGGACAGAGAGAGAGAGAGAGAGGGAGAGATGAGTGAAGGGGTGGATGTTTCAGTAGGGAGGGGGGGGGGGTTTAGGGACCAGGACCTGTGTCCTGTGTCACTCCGCTACACACTCCCATTTCAATCTGTTAATTAGTACGAAGCTACATAGAGGGAGATTGACGAGTGTGTTGCCATGAGACGACTTGGCTGCTAATTAAGACCAGCTCTGGGAGGGCGGGGGACGACTCTGTGTGTGTGTGTGTGTGTGTGTGTGTGCGTGCGAGTGCGAGTGAGTGTGAGTGCACGCTTGCATGAATAACCTTTCGCATAAATCTGTGTGTATTTTCATGCTTGTGTGTGTATCTGTGTGTGTATCTGTGTGTATGCTAGCGTGTTGTGTAAGCGCATGTGAGCAGGCGTGTGTTTGGGGAGGGGAGGGGTCAAACAGTCACACAGGAGAGGAGGAGGGGGGGGGGGGGAGATGGGGGGGGGTTGTTGTAATCTGTGTGCTACCCGTGTGAAACAAGCGTGGAAGGTGGAGAAGAGAAATCTGTTATTTTGCGTAATTACCAAATAATTGTGTCTGCCCGACTGTCGGTGATTGCTTTGTTTATTAGGGGAAGAGGGCTAAATTAACTCGTGGCGGGGTGACACGTACTCCACACATACTCCACACGTACTCCACACGTACTCTACTACTTTTTATATATTTTATATATATATATATATTTCCCCCCCGATTTTTTATCCCATTTTTATACCCCATTAGTGCTCATTTTTTTTATCCTGGTTGCTGCTCCACCCTCTGCCGATCTGGGGAGAGCCGAAACTGGCTCCATGCTTCCTCCGAGACATGGGCAGTAGCCAGCCATTTCTTTTCACCTGACAGGGGAAGCTTCACCGGTAGGTCATAGCACGTGGGAAGATCACGCTATTCCAACGAGTTCCCCTCCCTCCGAACAGGCGCCCCGAACGACCAGAGGAGGCACCACTTCAGCAACCAGGATATTGCATGTTTTGGTGAGGGGTTCCTATATTCCTATAAAGGAAGCATTGTTATATGCATGGACTGATTTCAAACGTTACATGACAGAACAGAGATGGGGACTTGGACTTGCGACTTGGACTCGAGTCGCACTTGAGACTTGACAAGTTGTTTATTTGCCACTCCGGTTGACTCGATTCGACTTGGACTCGAAATTTGGGACTTGTGAACAATCTTTATTTCTTTTATTTATATTTTTTGGCACATTGACATTAAGGAAATGATTGTCTGCTAATAATAATGTCAACTAATCAATGCTGATATTGCTGCTACTGTATTAAATAGATAAAGGAGTGAGGATACTACAGTACATGCTTTGAATTCCTTAGTTTTAGCTATGCAGTGTTCTAAGCAGACCAGATGGCAGCAGTCAGCAGATGATAACGCTCATCCATAAGAGACTTGAGACTTGATTTGGACTTGCCCCTCAAAAACAACTTGAGACTTGACTTGGACTTGCCCCTCAAAAACAACTTGAGGCTTGATTTGGACTTGCCCCTCAAAAACAACTTGAGACTTGACTTGGACTTGCAAAACATGACTTGTGAGCATCTCTGGACAGCTCGAGCTACAGGAGTCAGATTTCTCTGGAAATGGTATTGGGGCGCCACCACAAGGCGGCACCACCTATTCATATACAACCAAACATACCGATCACAGATACAGAGAATTGCAACCTATGCCTATAGAGATGCTGATACCGTCAGAAGGCTACTGCTGCTGCATTATGCTCTACTACAGCCTATACTTTCCTCATCCTATGTACGCATGTTGCTCATCTCTGCCAGCGTGTGTCGTAGGTGGAAGAGAATCAACCGCTCTGCCTGGAGAAGAGAACCAGAGCTTGCATGTACTATCCTTGTAATCGCCTACCTATGACGGAGTGACTCATCCCCTCTCCGCTGCAGTGATTTGTCAGAGATCATGGATACAAACACCGAATAATCAAAAGTGAACCTTATAGGAACCAGGATATCAGAGTGTATCAGAGACTACAACTGTCGGGCCAGCAATCAGCCGTATAGCTAGGTCACAGCATCCCCGCTGCAATTCAGACATGGAGTCATCGTTACTGCACACTCATCATCGCAATATGGACAAATAGCCTCAGCGTTGAAATGCTTCCGTTACCTTCATATCCTCAAGAGAGAGAAAATAATAAATAATCAATAATAAATAAATAAATATGTAAATAAATAAATTGAATACACTCCATTGGGTGGGTGTGGCATTTTTGACCAAAGCACCTCACATAAGGGCTTACACGCCCACATTTTGCTAGATTCACCTATTTGCTGCTGTACATTCCCAATAGGAAGACAAGAAGATCGATGTCCTTCTCTTCTCTGTGTGCGTGCTATAGTAAAGTGGCTACGCTCCCCCCTGCTAGTTAGCTTAGCACAATGACTGGTAGTCCACGAGAATCGCTAGCCTACCCCCGTTAAGTGACCAAATCCACATTCCAACATGTATACATGTTGTGACTCGTTAGTGACACGTGACACCATGTTATGAAATAATAACTTAATAAATGACCAGATGTTGTAATTTCCGAAGCAAATACATATTAAGCTGGAACTTCCGGTTTTGTCAGGAAAGTAGTTCTGGCTATTTGCTTTGAAAATTACAACGCCTCGTAATTATTTCGCGTTGTTATCTCATAACGTGGTGAGTGCACGAGTCATGACACGTACACGGGAGTCGATTTCTTCCATGGCTGGCTTACATTGGGAACAAGCCCCGGTGTCAGAGCTGCACTGTGAGAGCTTCAGGGACCTCAGGGGCTCTGCAGAGCTGCACTGTGAGAGCTTCAGGGACCTCAGGGGCTCTGCAGAGCTGCACTGTGAGAGCTTCAGGGACCCCAGGGGCTCTGCAGAGCTGCACTGTGAGAGCTTCAGGGACCTCAGGGGCTCTGCAGAGCTGCACTGTGAGAGCTTCAGGGACCTCAGGGGCTCTGCAGAGCTGCATTGTGAGAGCTTCAGGGACCTCAGGGGCTCTGCAGAGCTGCACTGTGAGAGCTTCAGGGACCTCAGGGGCTCTGCAGAGCTGCACTGTGTGCTGGGCTCATTACAGAGTTCACCTCATCATCTCACACACACACAGTGGGCCGGGCTGAGGCGCGTGCTGCTGCCTCTCTTATATAAGGGAGATAAACAGTGCCAACACTATTTTCAATGCTGTCGTTATTCAGCTGAATGGAGATGTGTTCTAGTGGCTCACTGGTGAAACCTTCGCGTTTTCTTTGTGCACGCTGCTTCTGTCTGCTCCTGAAATGCACTTTACGCCTGTAGTAGTGCTAGCACTGCATAAAGACACTTTCAAAGAAATACTGGAATCCACCGTTTTTTTTTGCTGCTCTGTTCTCCGTCACTATCTCTCTCTCTCTCTCTCTCTCTCTCTCTCTCTCTCTCTCACACACACACATACTGATATAGACAGTCAAAGTGAAAGTGCTAAATGACCTTCAGCTGTCTCTCTCTCTCTGCCTCTCCTCTCTCTGTTGTCTTCTAAAAATAGAGCCCCCCCAATCATCAGCGGAGTGTTGCGGCTGGCCCTCTGGGCACAGGCTTTGGCAAGAGGGTGCCAGAGATGAGCCTAATTAACTCATTGAGAAGGGAGGAGAGGAGCGAGGGAGGGAGGGAGGGAGGAGTGAGAGTGGGGTGGAGAGAGAGAGAGAGAGAGGGGGGGGGGAGGAGAGAAAAAGGCAGGGGGTGGATGAATAATGATAGAGAGATGGGGAGAAGGTGAAAGATGGAGTGGTGGAGAGAGGAAGAGGTGGAGATAATGAGAGGGAGGGGGTCAGAGTGAGAGACGGAGAGAAGCGAAGAGGCGAAACAGCAGGGGGTCTCTGGGGCGAGGATATAGTGGCGAACAAGGGAGGGAGAGGGTGAGGGAGGGAGGGAGGGAGAGAGAGAGAGAGTGAGGGAGAGGAGAGAGTGAGGAAGAGTGATGGAGAGGAGAGAAAGTGAGGGAGAGAGACAAAGTGAGGGAGAGAGAGTGAGGAGAGAGAGAGGGAGAGAGTGAGGGAGAGGAGAGCGTGTGAGAGAGAGAGTGAGGGAGAGAGAGAGGGAGAGAGTGTGAGGAGAGGAGAGAGTGAGGGAGAGTGTGATGGAGAGGAGCGCTAATGAGACGTAGGAGCAAAGGCCCTGCTCGCTCTCCATGGAGGAAGAGGGGGAATGGGAGGAAGGAGGGATGGAGATAGATGGGCCAGGGTGGCTGCAGCACCACGATATGAAGAAGAGGAAATATGTAATCTTCAGTAGAGAGAGAGAGAGAGAGAGAGAGAGAGAGAGAGAGGGCCGAGTGACGGCAATCTAGCCAACTCAATTAGCCCATGTCTATAAAACAAACTGCTCTTAATCTGCTCTGTCAGACACACATAGGCAAATGAACCGGCTGCTTCCTGTGGGAGGGAGGGAGGGAGGGAGGGAGGGAGGGAGAGGGGGAGGGAGAGAGGGAGAGGGGGAGAGAGATAGCAGCCACCTCTCCACCCCTTCTAGCACTTATCTCGCTTCAATTCATTTTTAAACAGCCTCTCTCCTCTCCTCTCCTCTCTCCTCTCCTCTCCCCTCTCCTCTCCTCTCCTCTCTCCTCCTCTCCTCTCTCCTCCTCTCCTCTCCTCTCCTCTCCCCTCTCCTCTCCTCTCCTCTCCCCTCCCCTCCCCTCTCCTCTCCTCTCTCCTCTCCTCTCCTCTCCCCTCTCCTCTCCTCTCCTCTCTCCTCCTCTCCTCTCCTCTCTCCTCTCCTCTCCTCTCCTCTCCTCTCCCCTCTCCTCTCCTCTCCTCTCCTCTCTCCTCTCCCCTCTCCTCTCCTCTCCTCTCCTCTCCTCTCTCCTCCTCTCCTCTCCTCTCCTCTCTCCTCCTCTCCTCTCCTCTCCTCTCTCCTCTCCTCTCTCCTCCTCTCCTCTCCTCTCCTCTCTCCTACTCTCCTCTCCTCTCTCCTCTCCTCTCTCCTCCTCTCCTCTCTCCTCCTCTCCTCTCCTCTCCTCTCTCCTCCTCTCCTCTCCTCTCCTCTCTCCTCTCCTCTCCTCTCCTCTCTCCTCTCCTCTCCTCTCCTCTCCTCTCCTCTCTCCTCTCCTCTCCTCTCTCCTCCTCTCCTCTCCTCTCCTCCTCTCCTCTCTCCTCTCCTCTCCCCTCTCCTCTCTCCTCTCCTCTCCTCTCCTCTTCTCTCCTCTCTCCTCCTCTCCTCTCCTCTCCTCTCTCCTCCTCTCCTCTCTCCTCTCCTCTCCTCTCCTCTCTCCTCTCCTCTCTCCTCCTCTCTCCTCCTCTCCTCTCCTCTCCTCTCTCCCATTCTCTTGTTTCTCTTCTCTCTCTCTTTTCTTTCTCTTACACACGACACATCCTGATACAACATGCACAACCTCCTTACTTGTCTACTTCTCAACTAAACAGTCGTAATGATTTCCCGATGATCTCCCGATTCGATTTAGTCTACGCTATGTATGTTTATTCTATATTTTCATAGTTTTTGGTAGATTTTCACATCATATATTTTCTGCAATTCATTCTTTCTTGACCCAACTTTTTGCACAACTCTAATCAATACTTTTCCCATACTTCAAACATTTGACCTTCCGGTCTTGAAGTTGTGAGTTGCATTATGTTTATATACCCTCTGTTTGCTATATCCCCATACGAGTGATTCAAGTTTGATCATGCCTTGCATTCTATTCTATTCTATTCAATTCTATTCTATTCTTATCAAAGGGCTTGGGCCGCAATTAGGACTTGGCCGTAATGGTGTGCGCTCTACCAGTTGCATATTCTATTCTATTCTATTCTATTCTATTTCACTTGGTGACACCTTCTACAAAAACCCTTTTCTACATCCATATAATAATAGGGGAACATATTCTGCTGTATTATTATGGTCTGTCCAACTTGCACATGGTGCCACCTCACCCATATGTGTCCCTGCTCACCCTGCCTGCCCCGCTGTCCTGTGCTCAGTGGCCCCTGATGAGTGTCCTGGCCCTGGCTGAGTGTAATTACCGAACAGGAGGAGCAAGCGGCCTAATTAACACGTTAACGAGCCGACAGGGGCCCACGGCACCGCCGACTGAGGGGCTGACAACTTCATCCAGACGCCTGTCACCAGGCAGGCACACCCACATGCGCGCGCGTGTGCGTGTGTGTGTGTGTGAGTGAATGTATCTGTATGCGCGCTTCGTGGCATACCAGAAGGTCCGCTCCGGCCCTTCTCCACAGCGAGATGAATGGAGATGTTGATGGAGTGTGCTGGAGTCAAGTGCCTTTTGTTCAGGAGGGCCCCCCCCCCCCCGGTCCCCTCGCCTCGCCGCCCACCCCCGTGCCACAGTGCAGAGACGGCGTGCCAAGGCGCTGCCTGCCATACATCACAGTTGGCATCAGCCAGGTGGTGTGTGTCTGCTCACCAGGCCCCTGCTGGCCATGCTGCGCTGTGTCCCGCCATGGAAAGACTTTTGCTGCCACCCAAAAATGCGTAACCCCGCGGCCAGGTAACTAGTATGATGAGTTGTGCCGAACAAACGTTAATATCTCAAAAACTATACATCACATCGCTTATATTTTGACGCGACGAGTGAGAGCAGAATTAGCTCAAGAGTTTGATGTATACGATATGCATGTCGTGTTAAAGTTGTGTGAACTGTCGCAGTTTTTTAACTGTAAACGCGGTCAGCCGGCTAGAGGCAGACGCTCAAACTCAGGCTCCATAGGGTTCCATTGCCGTTGCCACCCAAGTGACGCGGTTTGTTTACCAAAATGCTGCTCGGCTGATCCCTCGTATACAAGGTTGGTTGGTCTATGGGTTTTTGAAGGCAGATACTGATTTTTTTGTAGTATTGACGCTGCCAAAAGCTGATATTTTGTGCTGATATTAATTCGTTTTAAAATGTTTACATTTTTAGCAGCACAATTAGCAGTATAGTGCCTGAAAACATATGGCCAGGTCGCAAACCCTCTGTACCATTTCGAGCACCTAAAGCTCTCGTTTGAAACCCAGACATTTTTTTACGTTTAGCAGCTCCTTATAAGGCACAGTGAGCCACCACACCACACCCACTCAAATGACAGGGGAAAGATTAGCACCTTTAACTGAAGAGTTAATTCATCAGCGATTAAACAAATAAATAAAATATGCAGAGGAAATTGAAATTGAATTGCAGATTTTATAGTTTTTATGGTATTTTTTTATGTAGCTGTGGTCATATCAGCAGTGGACCATGTGGGCTGGCCAAGCCCGATATTGGCTCAATATATCAGCAAACTGACATCTAACCCTATACAGAGGCGCCTTACAGTGCTATGATGAATATTGATATTATTTTACCTTGAATCTACATTCCCTGAGCGTAACTTCAGGTTTATTTCTGCACGGCGAAATAATATAATTCCAACACTTTACATCAATTTGTGCGTCAACACAATACCATTCCGTGTACAGACATCTCCGAGGAAACGGTATAGAATGGGACGTCTAAGGACTGAATGAGCTCAAGGCATTGCTGACAAAGCCATCGCGATTCTAGAACAACAATGCATTGTGGGGAAAAAGCACCCGGGACCAAATCCATTTGAAGGAGAGAGCGGCTTAATTGTTTTGATTGAAGCATCCTAAGCAGGAAAGCGGAAATAAATCACATCACACACGTGAATTCAACCGGAATTGAAAGTGCTCGTGTTTGTGGAGCCTGCTGGGCCCGTGTCCAACCCATTGAGCTGTTTAGCTTGCTTAGCCGAAATCATTACTAACCCGTTTTAACGGTCAGCCGAGGAGCAGACTGCAGACGGCTCACATTCACATCCAAAACCAGCACAGCAGGCGAGGCAATAGGGAGAAGTTGGCAGCGGCTGCAGCAGTTGCATGGCACTTGGTGGTACACACAGCTTAGCCAGTGTGCAGCCACACGGTCTCTCTGTGTCTCTGCTGCTTTGCAGAGGGGGGAAGGTGGGACGCATCAGCCCTGGAGCTAGGCAAACTGTGCCGGTGCAGGAGGCTCCGGGGAGGCTGCTGCCACTGGAAACGCCACAAAGCAGAAAAAGTTCAGCCAACTCCCATCGCAGCACCAGCAGATGCTCCATGACGGAAGTCTATAGCTCCACTATTACAGTCTGTGCCCCACTGCATCCCATGGAGGTGAACAGGAGACTGCTATAGCCAGGTGGTTCTCCTCTTCTCGCTGCCAGGCCCGGCCAGCTGCAGCGTGCCACACACACACACTGCATAGACCAGACCAGACACTCCCATTCATTTGGCTGGGAGACGTTTAGTCGATGATCTTATGTGCTACATTAAACACTGACCATTTCAATTAACCCATTGATACCCGATGCAGCATTTGTGTGTGTATCCCTTTAAGAGTCTTAAAGGGATACACACACAAATGAGGGATATACACGCAAATGCTGCATCAGGTATCAATGAACACATATCAGCCTTTTCTATCCCTTCTGATTCTATGAAGGCAGCTCTCTCGCTGCCAGGCTGGGCCTGCTGTGTCACGCCTCAGCCACTAGGGTTAACCAGCAGCAGCTGACGTGGAACACTGGTAGCTGCTGTGTCGTGCCTCGGCCACTAGGGTTATTCAAATATTTTTATTGGTTTTTCACAGCACTCAGTCCTCCAAATTAACACAGACAGAACAGGACAAAAACAAAAACCACAACAATACCAACACTACTCAATAAATCAAAACCAATATCAATTAAATTAAACTGGTCAGGACAAGAACACCAATACATACGCAGATACAATTGACGAATAAACAAAACAAAACAAAATGTAGGATAGGATGGGGGGGGGGTTAGCAGCTACGCTTCTGTAACCTATGGGAACTCCGTCTCGAAGTAGGACAGAAACGGTTGCCAGATCTTACGGTACTTCTGGGTGGAGCCTCGGGCAGTGTGTTTAAGCTGTTTAAGAGTATTAGACGTCTAGCCAGTAATGTAAAGAATGCTATAGCTTCAGCTTGGTGAGTTGGAATTGATGTCTCCTGTGGGACTACACCAAACAGAGCGGTCAATTGATTGGGATCAATGACTCTGTCGCACATAAACGAAAATGTGTTAAATACACCTGTCCAGAGTGGGATCAGTTTGGGGCACAGCCAGAACATGTGACTGAGGGTAGCTGGGTCTCGACTGCACCTAATACAGTTTGGGTCTAAACCAGGATATAACTTGGCCAGCTTGCTCGCTGATAAGTGAAGCCTATGTAGAACTTTAAACTGTTCGGCCACTAGGGTTGACCAGCAGCAGCTGATGTGGAACACTGGTAGCTGGCACAGAGACATCACCGACGCGTCAAACTGCCAGTACGCCAACACATAGAGATGAATGGGTCTAATTCTGTTGAGATTCTCTCTCTCACACACTCACACACTCACACACACACACACTCACACACACACACACACACACACACACACACACACACACACACACACACACACACACACACACTCACACACACACACACACACACACACACACACACACACACACACACACACACAAACAGCTGCACTTGCACTAATATTCAGTCTGCCCCATATTAAAATGCAATAAGAGTTTTAATTTAACAGGGAAACGGGTGCTCGTGATGATGTCTTGCTTACACTGGTATAGTCACACATAGCCTGAGCCTCATCACAATACAATATGAAGGCCATGTAGGATGATGGGCATCTTTTTGGGGGGATTGGTGATGAAGGCTAATTTTGCATTCAGCTGAGATTGGAGGTAGTTGGGGGTAAAATCGATGTGGGTAACAGAACGGACTATAGTTTTCATGGAATTGTGTTGCTAGGGAACAGGTTAGAACCCAGGTTATGTCCTGTCAGTTAGTGTACTAGCAAACACTGCAACAGGAAGTAAGCGGGGGGACATTTAGAATGTTTATGTTGTGGAGTTGAAAGCGTCTATAAGGACCAAAGCGTTCCTGGAAGTAGACTGCTCCAAAATGTTGCCTGTATGTATAAGGTAATTGTGGTGGTTGTGAGGGGTGTTGGTAGAGTTGATCCCCTGGCTGCTGATTCTCTTCATGGCATCCCCATCGCTCTCAGTGTCTCGCCTCTCATCCCAGCTAGTCAGGGTCCAGAGTAGTGATGTGACGTTCACAAACGAGCCGAATCTACTGAACGGCTCTTTGGTACGAACGAAGGGAACGGAGTCCGTCTTGAGAGCCGTTCATTTTATCGTTGTGCCCAAATTTCAGTGCCTGCTCTCCCCAACACACACACACACCCACACACAGAGGGTAGACCCCTCCCTCTGCTAAAGTCCGCAGCAGGGCTATGAGCAGGGAGGATAGGTGCACTTGTTCATTGGTACCGGCGCAGGCTGTAACTGTCCTGGGCAGGCGGACTCAGCTTAATATCCAAACGGGCTACGGCACGGAGCGCATCTGCCGACCTTCTGAACAGCCAAGTGTTGCATTCAAGGCGAGGCAACTTTATTCACACAACACATTTCATCCAGGAGTCAATTCACTGACGAAGCAGATGGATGCTTCACCGTGTGTGATGTTTACTATGCAGAACATTGACATTAGGTCTGGCAATATGAGTGATTTAAGTGCTGCTAAAGTGGCACAGATGCTAAATGAAACTATACTGGTGGGATGTCTAAGATGGAATCTGATCCAAATCTGACCATATTATTATCCTAATGATTATTTTGCAGATAAACAACGATTTGTTCTTTTGAACGGCTCATAAGATCCGGCTCCCTTCAAAGAACCGTAATTCCCATCACTGGTCCAGAGCACTGCTCCTCCTGTTGTCAAGACAACCACACATGTGGCTGTGTGTGTGTGTGTGTGTGTGTGTGTGTGTGTGTGTGTGTGTGTGTGTGTGTGTGTGTGTGTGTGTGTGTGTGTGTTTCTGGTCCATGCCTTAAAAATATCCAACCACTTAGCAGACAAAGATAGTAAATGTCACAGTAAAGTAGTTTTTGTATTTTCTCCTCCAATTGTACTTGGGCCAATTGCCCCTGCTGTCCCGGTCGCTGCGCTGCCCCCTCTGCTGATCTGGGAGAGCCGTAGACTAACACCACGCTTCCTCTGATACATGTGCAGTCACCAGCGAGGAGTTTCACCGGCAGGAGGTAGCATGCGGGAGGATCACTCTATTCCCCCCAGCTCCCCTCCCCTCCCCTCCGAACAGGCAACCCCGGCCGACGAGAGGAGGCACTAGTACAGTGACCAGGACTCATACCCCCACCGGCTTCCCACCCGCAGACACGGCCAATTGTGTCTGGAGGAACATCTGGCCAAGCCGGAAGTACCGGAACTAATATGAGAACGTCTCCACAAAGGTCATCCATTATGAACTTCTTTCTAGTGGCGTGCGGGCGGCAGCGGGCATAATTGCACAACATATCGTGGGCACGGAATTACAGGGAAAGTGCGATTATGGCGGTTGCTTGATGTGGCGGTAAACATTAACACGGTATATCGAGAGCAGTTTGTCCACCATGAATGATAGGACGACTTGATAAATAAACATGATACATTTGTCGGCCATGTTGAACCTCATATAAACAGAACTATGAGTTTTCATTTTTTTGTTACTCAAAGAGCGGGGCCCCTCCGTGACCCTGCTTGTTGTTTAATCAGTGTCGTATTGCTTGTGTGTGTGTGTGCGTGCGTGCGTGCGTGCGTGCGTGCGTGCGTGTGTGTGTGTGTGTGTGTGTGTGTGTGTGTGTGTGTGTGTGTGTGTGTGTGTGTGTGTGCGTCTGTGTGTCTGTGCGTCTGTGTCTTGCGCGTCCGCAGCATCATCACACACTGTCTCTGCAAACGACATGCTCTCCCTCCACGGAGATTCTTCACATCCAATGGGTTTGATTTCCTCTGTGAAGGAACACACATCCTCCTCCTGGCTCTCTGATGTGTGTCGGGGAGTGTGTGTGTGTGTGTGTGTGTGTGTGTGTGTGTGTGTGTGTGTGTCTCCTCCTGGCTCTCTGATGTGTGTCGAGGAGTGTTTTCACGCGGTGTCGAGCCAGCGCTCTCCTCCATTCATCAGCCGCCTGTGTATTTGCATTTTCAATTAATCGCCGGCGTCACGCGCGGCGACTTCCGAAAAGCAGCAGCCCCCAGCTTTGTGTGCGAGCCTTAATTGCAATCATTACGCAACGCGAGTAACCCGCGTTTGAGTGTTCAATTGTACACCGGGTTTAATTATGGGCACGGAGTTAAAAGCATTACTCAACAGTCTAATAGAGCAGATACTGGAAGGCCTTTTCTCTTGCGACTGTGGAAATGACGGTCGACTGCGGAATCGGCAATTACTCACAATTGTGCCTCGCTGATTTGAATAGACGCGTCGTTTACAAAGGGGAACGCGAGCGTATTAAGAAGAGGCACAACACGTCGTCAAACACAGACACAACTCACACGGGCTACTCAAAACCAGACGCGGTTCCAGAACACTGACTTGGGGTGCGTCGGAATTGAGTGGGGTGCACTGGTGCAGGCTGGCAAACAGCAATGAAAAAAAAAGTGTAGGTGTTAGGGATCCCGAGCGTGGCCCCCCGAAGAACAGCTGAGGTCAAGTTTTGAAAGATGGTCTCACTACAATGAAAAGGCTACTATGTGGACTAACATCATCACACATGAAGACGATTGGGCTCAATGAATTCACAAACTTCTCAGCTTTCCAGTCATATCCCATTCATGCAATTCCAAGACTGTTTAGGGACCCCACTATGCAGAAATATTCAAATAGAATAGGCAAATTATGCATAATATCTATAGCCTACTGCATGCAAATCACTGCAGATATCTTGAGGTGAGAGGTCAAGGGACCCCTTTGAAAATGGCCATGCCAGTTTTCGGCTCGCCAAAATTCGACCTACATTTTGAGCATGATTTAGCCTCCTTCCCGACAAGGTACTGTAGCACGTCATGGTTGGTACTTCTTGTCTTCTAGTTTCATTATGATACCAGGATCTTCACTTCTTCAGCTTTCAAAATGAGCCCACCACCACCACTATACAGCCTCTGGAAGACAGTCATATTATCAGCCACAGACGCACATTTCAAATGAGGGTGCAAAATATTAAAATAGGGGTGCAATGCAATGCATGCTCTAGCACCCCCATAGACCCGGACCTGACTCAAACAC
>NW_028151669.1:27500-30000 GCF_964638095.1 Poromitra crassiceps | reverse complement strand
CTGAAGAGGCGAGGGAGAGCTTTGTGTAAAAGCTGAGCAAATTTGTTTAGGGGTCTCCAGTGTATCTGTTGTGAGGAAGTGAAATCAGGAAAGCACTCAATTAGCCTTGGAAACGTGGATATGGGAGGTGTGTGTGTGTGTGTGTTGTGGCAACTCTGGCACTCTTGTGAGTTCAGAAATTAAGCATCAGACATGTGAGGTTGGGGTAAAAAAAACAAGTCTCTCATGATGTCACATGCATTTCCTAACAATACTGCTTTACTACACAGCTCATTGGCTAATGCTTTACTACACAGCTCATTGGCTAATGCTTTACTACACAGCTCATTGGCTAATGCTTTACTACACAGCTCATTGGCTGTGGCTGTCACCTGAGTCAAAGTGGGTTCACTGTGGCTCCATCTTTAACCCCCCCAGATGTCATGGAGAAGTACTACGCTACCCACAATTCGACAATGTCATCGCAACGTCTTTGATTGGTGCTGCTCAATCTGTTCTGTCACTAATATGCACTGAAATGCGTCTATCTACGTTAACGTTAGCCATTGAGCTAATAGTGTAATGGCGGTTGCTTAGACCGCTGGTCCCACCCACTGCCACACAGAGTGCTCTCCCATTGGCTGAAACGCTCTGTCGCTCAATCATCCACTAATCTGATTGGCCGGAAATGCCGGAATGGATTATGAGATGAGTAGTTTCTTCACTCTTACGATATAATATGTACAGAGCACTTTTTTTCCATTTTTAATTTTCAATGTTTTTTCAACTCTGAATCAAATGTTTTATGCTCACGATTCTCTGGAAGACCGGCTGGCTTGGTTCCTGGCTTAAAACTCTTTAGATGAGGATTTTTTCGAAACGTGATTGAGAATACGGGGAAGTACTCTTCAGTTGCCCATTAGACTACAGTATATAAGACTAGAAACAACTGAAACTGAATCATATAAATAAATAAATAAATAACATGAATATATAATTGTATTATTATCATCATGATCATCATCTAACAGAGAGGAACCACATTGTCCAGGTTGGTAGACCCTACCCAAAGAACCCATTTTCATTCAGACATCTGGCCGCATGCCAGCTTGTCCCTCACCAAAGTTTTGCCTGACTTTGGAGCTTATCATGTCATGTTTGGTACCAATAGATGCCTTTAGGTCTTCTAGTTTCATGATACTAGTAGCTTCACTCTACCTCGAAATGAGACCAGTACACTGTAGTGGTCTCATTTCGAGGTAGAGACTACAGCCTCTGAAAGAAAGTCATGTCGGCTGAACATGTCCGCGATTAAAAAATCATGCATAAACCATCATAAAAAGGTGAGCAAACGCTATGTTGTATTTAAAAAGGTACGTAAACGGCGTTTACGTGCGTTTTTACCGCACTACAGGCGCACGTATCGATGCTTGTAATTTGCATGCTCCATCCACTGCTTCACCAGTGAGATTACGACATCTGTTTTACGGTGGGCAGTCAACATAAATACATCTGTAACTGTATCACCCGCTAACAGGCCACAGTGGGGAGCTGACGATTATATAGCTGAGAAAATATCATGCTATTCAATTATTTCAAATGTTTTAATAAGAGGGTTGCCGGCAGAGATAAGGTAAAGTAAGGTAAAGTCCCACTGATTGTCACACAATGTGTGAAATTTGTTCTCCGCATTTGACCCATCCCCTGGGGGAGCGGTGAGCGGCAGCGTGCGCCGCGCTCGGGAATCACATGGTGATTTAACCCCCCAATTCCAACCCTTTGATGCTGAGTGCCAAGCAGGGAGGCAAATGGGTCCCATTTTTATAGTCTTTGGTATGACTCGGCCGGGGATCGAACTCACGACCTCCCAGTCTCAGGGCGGACACTCAGACCACAAGGCCACTGAGCTGGAGATTGCTGATGTTGTCCCCAACGTGCGTCAGGTCTCATGAATAGCATCGTTCTGCCATAAACCTGAAAGTATCAAGTATGATCGGTGGTTAGTAGTAGATAGTGTCCTGTCTCTGTTTGAGTGTGGTCGTATTCTTTTCCCTGGCTATCACTGGGCGGGCGCGGGGGCGGGGTGGGGTATAAAATAAGTTTTTCAAATAAAAGAAATGCAATTTCACATCATTTTGGACCATTAATATTGCTACCATATCTGTGTACAAAAAACGTGGAAAAGCCAGAGCAGATAATAAATAGACAACATCCACAAAGTTGATCAATAAAAGGGACCAACTTTGATTTGACATTAATTTGGGGTTAGGTGGTGGTGTGGAAAAATGTCTTGGTGCTGTGCCTAAGCCTTACTGTATAATGGGAGTATTGTAATGTGTATTGGCAGTGCATTACTGCAGGCTGCTGTCCATGGTCCTGAATCTCCTCTAGTCCTTATGAGTGCCATGTACTGCTGCAGCCGTATGCCCCGCCCCCTCCATGCTTGACTGTGGACAAAGACACAGGGGGAGAGAGAGAGTTATTATTATTATTATGTTCTGTTATTATTCTGAATAGATTC
>NW_028151669.1:0-15000 GCF_964638095.1 Poromitra crassiceps | reverse complement strand
CACCGGGGTTAAAATAAATCAGAAATTCCAGATTCAACACCAAAATCAAATCAATTGTTTCCTTGGCCCATGTCCACCAAATTTCATGGAAATGTGTTCTTTTTTTATAACCTGCTGGCAGACAGACAGAGAAAGGGTGAAGAAAGCTAGGCAGAGGTCAAATAAAATAAAATACAAGGGCCAACAGATAAGGAAGCACCACAGTGCTGTGTTTGCACCGAGAATTTAAATCATTTTCAGAGGTGAAAATTGGAATGCGAGCAAGACAATGTAAAATGCAGACATCAACAACCCCTGCAAATTAGCTGAACAGCAGGTTGTGAAGCAGCCCTGCCCACACTGAATGTGAGGCTCCGAACATGACTCAGTGTAAAGGAGGACTACACCTCAGAACATGACTCGGTGTAAAGGAGGTCTACACCTCAGAACATGACTCAGTGTAAAGGAGGTCTACACCTCAGAACATGACTCTGTGTAAAGGAGGTCTACACCTCAGAACATGACTCAGTGTAAAGGAGGTCTACACCTCAGAACATGACTCGGTGTAAAGGAGGTCTACACCTCAGAACATGACTCAGTGTATAGGAGGTCTACACCTCAGAACATGACTCAGTGTAAAGGTCTACACCTCAGAACATGACTCAGTGTGAAGGAGGTCTACACCTCAGAACATGACTCAGTGTAAAGGAGGTATACACCTCAGAAGATGACTCAGTGTGAAGGAGGTCTACACCTCAGAACATGACTCGGTGTAAAGGAGGTCTACACCTCAGAACATGACTCAGTGTAAAGGAGGTCTACACCTCAGAAGATGACTCAGTGTAAAGGAGGTCTACACCTCAGAACATGACTCAGTGTAAAGGAGGTCTACACCTCAGAACATGACTCAGTGTAAAGGAGGTCTACACCTCAGAACATGACTCAGTGTAACGGAGGTCTACACCTCAGAACATGACTCAGTGTATAGGAGGTCTACACCTCAGAACATGACTCAGTGTGAAGGAGGTCTACACCTCAGAACATGACTCAGTGTGAAGGAGGTCTACACCTCAGAACATGACTCAGTGTAAAGGAGGTCTACACCTCAGAACATGACTCAGTGTAAAAGAGGTCTACACCTCAGAACATGACTCAGTGTAAAGGTCTACACCTCAGAACATGACTCAGTGTGAAGGAGGTCTACACCTCAGAACATGACTCAGTGTAAAGGAGGTCTACACCTCAGAACATGACTCAGTGTATAGGAGGTCTACACCTCAGAACATGACTCAGTGTGAAGGAGGTCTACACCTCAGAACATGACTCAGTGTAAAGGAGGTCTACACCTCAGAACATGACTCAGTGTAAAGGAGGTCTACACCTCAGAACATGACTCAGTGTAAAAGAGGTCTACACCTCAGAACATGACTCAGTGTAAAGGAGGTCTACACCTCAGAACATGACTCAGTGTAAAGGAGGTCTACACCTCAGAACATGACTCAGTGTATAGGAGGTCTACACCTCAGAACATGACTCAGTGTGAAGGAGGTCTACACCTCAGAACATGACTCAGTGTAAAGGAGGTCTACACCTCAGAACATGACTCAGTGTAAAGGAGGTCTACACCTCAGAACATGACTCAGTGTAAAAGAGGTCTACACCTCAGAACATGACTCAGTGTGAAGGAGATCTACACCTCAGAACATGACTCAGTGTGAAGGAGATCTACACCTCATCAAAATGGCAAATCCTCTGTATTTGCTAGTAGGATTTTAAAGATTAGAGATTATGCAAAAACCTGTGAGGTCATGGAACAGCACCCCCCCATTTTGATCACAATTGAGTGTAAATAATGTGGGAAAACAGTTAAAAACAAACAAACCAACAACAACAACAACAACAACAAGTAGATGTCAGATAGTGATGATGATACTTAATTGCAGAGCAATACTGAAGGCCTTTTTAGTGGGTGGATGGATCATGAGAGGGAAGACAAGTGGGATACAGGAAATAGGAGACATGATGACATCATCTTTTTGATGTCATAAACTGATTCATGGGTTAGCTAATGAAGCCATTTACCTGCTAGCTGTCTCATCGCTCTTGAGACGATGACGAGGCAGATTTCCCTGCTAGCTGTCTCATCGCTCTTGAGACGATGACGAGGCAGATTTCCCTGCTAGCTGTCTCATCGCTCTTGAGACGATGACGAGGCAGATTTCCCTGCTAGCTGTCTCATCGCTCTTGAGACGATGACGAGGCAGATATGATAAGAGCAGACAGTGAAGAGGTCAGAAGGACCCTCCTGAACAAAATGCATTATCTTCCTCCATCTCTCATCCCATCTACTATTACCTTAGCAATTATATCTAATAATGGCTTAGAGGTAGGCCTAGATGTCAAGTAAGTTCCGTATTCATCTTATTCTTTGCCCATACAAGGACGCTTCTGCATGACGTCATTTTGTAATCGTCTTTCCGTTTTAGACATGGAAGTAGATTACGCCTACTGTAGTCATTTTTGGACTTGCCAAAAAGCTGTTTTCAAAACAATTTTTTTTAAATAAAGTTTTAATATTTTTTCGGATGAGAACATTCCAAATATGTGACCAGTTTATCAGAATAACGCCTATTTGGAAATATTTAACGAGCAGCGAGGCCTGGGAGCGCTGGCTGTGCTGACCGGTTGGACTAGCTATCTGTCAAACCCTACTGTAGGCTACTGGCAGTGAGAAAACACTGTCGACGTGCTTTTGTAACTAACATTAAATGCCGACTGGGTACAGCCATCGGCTCCTCGCAGCAGTAACGCTATGAACATGTAACTGAAGTTGGCCGCAGTGTAGCTTCTGAATGTTGCCAAACTTCATTCATTATTATATACAATTGCGTGTAACGCGGAAGAGAGAAAAAGTGGGCGTGGTGAATAAGGTGAATAGGTCTTGTTCTATTGATGCTTTTTAAAACACCTGTAGATGCCGTACGTACCTACGTACGTACATACATACGTGTATGTATACATACATACGTGTATGTATGTACTGTATGTATGTATGTATGTATGTACTGCATATGTATGTTGTATCTGTGTGTGCATGTGTGATTGTTTACGTTTGCATTGCATGATTCTCTGTGTATGCATTGAGCGTGTCTCTGTAAATGTGTGGTTCTCTGTCTGAAGCCTCTGGTTTCAGACTTGTCAGGTCTGATTGTCCTCTTGTCGGACACTGATTATAGCATACCAGAAGCAGACATATCTGTGCTGCATATTACTTGTACAAGCTCCAAAAAAATGTCCTGCTCCAAAAAAGACACGCCTCGCTAATGGAAAGGACTGCTTGCCATTTCAGCCGAGGCATAAGAATGGCTTTTTAAAATACCACACATCTCCAGCTTTCTCCATTTAAAATACCTCTCCTCTGCTCGTCTTTTTCCATTTCCTCTCCTCTGCTCTTCTTTTTCCATTTCCTGTGCTATCTTATGGCTCGCTTCTGAGGGAAATGCCAAGAAGACCAAATCAAAAGTCCAGGCCAGCATGTTGTATTGTTAAGTGGCTGGAGATAACGACGCTGCATTGAGTCACTAATGGATATGTGAAATTGTTCTCGTCTGCTGAGAAGCGGCTCGACCCCACTTTGGTTGTGCTTTTTACCAGCAGCAGTGGAATCCAGGCAATCTGCATCTGCATATGTGACCACACTAATACCTCTGGCAGGGCAGAGGCACATGACATCAAGCTACTTTACAACATCTCTCCTTCAGACAATGTTTGAACGTTTACGCTCCCAAATCATCTATCCACCATTTTGAAAACAGTGACAATCGCTCTTACCAAATTACTGATAGCACAAAGACACATGAGGTGATTGATTGGACGTTATTGGTTTGCAGATTTTATTTAAAAAATATGAAATTGAATTGATTTCTTCAAACCATTAGTCACCTGGAGCCTGGATAGCCTCTCCTCTTGACATTGTGAGAAAGACCATTAACGCCTACTGTATGGAGGGAGGTATTATCCTTTCATGCAACTTCATGTCCCACCCACCCCCCCCTATTTTTTTTACCCCCCATTAGTGCTAACCCTCTGCCGATCTGGGGAGAGCCGAAACCGGCTCCATGCTTCCTCCGAGACATGGGCAGTAGCCAGCCGCTTCTTTTCACCTGACAGGGAAAGCTTCACCGGTAGGACATAGCACGTGGGAGGATCACGCTATTCCAACGAGTTCCCCTCCCTCCAAACAGGCACCCCGAATAACCAGAGGAGGCATCACTTCAGCAACCAGGATATTGCATGTTATTTGGTGAGGGGTTCCTATATGAAGGAAAGCCCCAGGGGGCACAAGGAGAAGATGCAAAAAATGTCATGTTTTCACTTCAACTGAAGGGGGACATGCTCTTCTATGGGTTGAGAAAATTGTACCACGTTTGGGTTTTCGAAACTATTCGAAATTAGATCAACTCAAAAATGGATGGCCATGAAGCGGTTTTTCTTTCAAGCTCAAAATGACAATTTCATGCAGAAAGTTGTGATGATCTGGATGAAGGTCTGGTGCTTGGTCGGATTATTCGCCTTCTAAATGTTGAAATTCAGGAAAATGTGTTTCATGTTGATGATTGCTTTCTTTTCAAAATTAAAAGCACTTCCGACATTTGTGGGCAACTGCTCATTTAGAAGAAACTGGAGAATGTAGAAACTAACACACACACACACACACACACACACACACACTGTACATCCTGTTCTGCTGCTCAAAAGAGGACTGGGACAATGTCTCTGATGAATCAAATTGGCTGCTGATGGAGAAGAGCTGAGAAGGGCTCCTGGACTAAATGCATTCTCTTCCTCCAGCTCTCATCCCATCTGCCTCGTCACCATCTCAAGAGCTCTGTTTACCATCGCTCTCTCCGCCCGGAGACGGGGGAGAGGGTTAAGAGAGGGTGAAGGACCCCAGCAGAATGGGAGCAGGCAGTGAGTGCTAATGGCAGTTTGGCGTTGAGTGTGGGTGGGTGGTCACTGTGACTTGTCTCCCTTTGTTCGCTGCCTTTCTGAAGGACAAAACTTAAAAGAATTAAAAGGATAAAGTTTTGAAATAGCGGCAGCCAAATTACTGCAATTCAAGTCAAGCTTGAAATTGTAAGATAACAACAGTCTTCAAATTTGTTTTTATCTTTCAAAAGTGCGGTATTCTCTTCAGATGATACTATATTAACAAGCAAAACAAACAAAAAAATGGTCAAAACTGTATCGTACAGTACGCTCCTCCAAATGAACAGTTACCGTGTTGCACCATTTTGTCTGCTGTGTTGTCACATCATCATTATTGAGATTAGAGACGAGTGTGAGTTTAATGTCAGGCAGCCTGTTATTTTTGTCCCCCTGCGGATGATTCCTGCCTCCTTTAATTAGTACTTGTGTTATAAATGGTGTCGCAAGTACTGCAAACAGTCCATGTTTATCTGAGCAATCACTGGAAGGGAGTTTAGCACAAACACTGCCGGATTCACTGGAAGGGAGTTTAGCACAAACACTGCCGGATTCACTGGAAGGGAGTTTAGCACAAACACTGCTGGATTCACTGGAAGGGAGTTTAGCACAAACACTGCCAGATTCACTGGAAGGGAGTTTAGCACAAACACAGCAGATTCACTGGAAGGGAGTTTAGCACAAACACTGCCAGATTCACTGGAAGGGAGTTTAGCACAAACACTGCCAACACTGCCAACACTGCCGGATTCACTGGAAGGGAGTTTAGCACAAACACTGCCAGATTCACTGGAAGGGAGTTTAGCACAAACACTGCCAGATTCACTGGAAGGGAGTTTAGCACAAACACTGCCAGATTCACTGGAAGAGAGTTTAGCACAAACACTGCCAGATTCACTGGAAGGGAGTTTAGCACAAACACTGCAGGATTCACTGGAAGGGAGTTTAGCACAAACACTGCAGGATTCACTGGAAGGGAGTTTAGCACAAACACTGCTGGATTCACTGGAAGGGAGTTTAGCACAAACACTGCCGGATTCACTGGAAGGGAGTTTAGCACAAACACTGCCGGATTCACTGGAAGGGAGTTTAGCACAAACACTGCTGGATTCACTGGAAGGGAGTTTAGCACAAACACTGCTGGATTCACTGGAAGGGAGTTTAGCACAAACACTGCTGGATTCACTGGAAGGGAGTTTAGCACAAACACTGCTGGATTCACTGGAAGGGAGTTTAGCACAAACACTGCCGGATTCACTGGAAGGGAGTTTAGCACAAACACTGCCAGATTCACTGGAAGGGAGTTTAGCACAAACACTGCTGGATTCACTGGAAGGGAGTTTAGCACAAACACTGCCGGATTCACTGGAAGGGAGTTTAGCACAAACACTGCCAGATTCACTGGAAGGGAGTTTAGCACAAACACTGCTGGATTCACTGGAAGGGAGTTTAGCACAAACACTGCTGGATTCACTGGAAGGGAGTTTAGCACAAACACTGCCAGATTCACTGGAAGGGAGTTTAGCACAAACACTGCTGGATTCACTGGAAGGGAGTTTAGCACAAACACTGCTGGATTCACTGGAAGGGAGTTTAGCACAAACACTGCCAGATTCACTGGAAGGGAGTTTAGCACAAACACTGCCGGATTTGAGAAGAGCAGGATGCTCTCAGCGGCCGTCATTATTTTGTTTTCATTGATGATGGCAGAGATGATGACAGAGATTATGACACTGTTTAGAGCTGATTATTATGGATATTATTGGGCTCAACCTTTTGTATGTTCATTGTGTACAGACAGATGTCACTGTTCACTGTTCCAGTGAACAGTGTTCATTGTGTACAGACTCTATGTGTTAGTGATTAGTGTTCGAGCCCTGTGAGCAAATGATGATGGGGTAATTTTAGGTGCGAGAAAGAGGAAATATAATCCATTTATTATAACAAATTCTAAAGATAAATGCTCTGGTAATGACTCTATACTGTATGTGAGATTTTCTCCTTTATATACTGTATGCTATGAAATCAGTGTGAGCACACTCCAGTGACTGGAAAACTGTCCTGATCACATCTTAGTGTGTTATCTGCTTTGTCTTTCCAATTGGCCCAATGCAGAGATGCTCATCCTGATGAAGTAATTTTTTGCAAGCCCAAGTCAAGTCGCAAGTCTCTGGTCACAAGTCCAAGTCAAGTCTCAAGTCTCTTGAGTGTTCTATTGTATCATCTGCTGCATGCCATCCAGTCTGCACACTGAAAGAAACTACGGAATTCAAAGCATGCAGTGTATTATCCTCACTCCTTTATTAGCATACAGTATCAGCATTGATTAGTTGACATTATAGAGAGCCAAAGTCGACATCACTTCCTGCTTCAGCATGCACACCAAGAGATTTCACCTGCCATTTTTCCCCATAGACATTTCATAATGCTTATAAAAAATAGTTTTACTTAGTCTAACCAAACGATTAAGCTATATTTAGAAACGGGAGAGACCACAGAACATTTAACTCGGACCAAAATAAATACAATAAAAAATAAAAAATAAAAATGAATTGAATTGAATTAATTTTAAAAAACAATTTTTTTTAGATGTTTTTCTTTTTTACGTTTTGGTCTGAGTGAAATGTTCAATGGTCTCTCCTGATTCTAAATATAGCTTTGTTTGACTAAGCAAAGCTATTTTATACGCATTTTACGGAATGTCTATGGGAAAATAAATGGTGGATGAAATATCTTGGTGCGCATGCTGAAGCAGGAAGTGACGTCGACTTTGGCTCTCTATTAATAGACGTTTCCAAAAAAAGAAAAAGCGAGATCGTTCACGAGTCCCAAATCTCGAGTCCGAGTCAAGTGTCAAGTCTTTTGAGACCAAGTCGCAAGTCCAAGTCCCCATCTCTGGTCCAATGATGCTGCATGTCCAGACTGACATCACTGAGTTTACCTTGGGAAAACAGCTTGTTATGCTTCCAGCAGCCCCCTGTACGTCAGTGTGATGACAGATGTGGACAGAGCATCAGAGTCGGGGTGACCGAGTGGTGTGTGTGTGTGTGTGTGTGTGTGTGTGTGTGTGTGTGTGTGTGTGTGTGTGTGTGTGTGTGTGTGTGTGTGTGTGTGTGTGTGTGTGTGTGTGTGTGTGTGTGGCACCACAGCCCACTCATGTCTATGGGCTGTGAAAGTGGGCTGCCCCATCAGGACCTTATGATCACACTGGCCTTAGCTGTGTAAACAACAATCACACACGAAAAACACACACAAACATACATTTAACACACACACAAACATTTGCAAACGCACAAATGCACACACAATCACTTACGTATAATATATGCACACACACACACACACACACACACACACACACACACACATGCCTGAACAGACAGTGGTGTTCCATCGCGCTGCTGTCTGCCTCTCCCGTGATCACACACCCATTTCCAGGCCATCACGGCGGCGCTAAAAAGACATGTGGCGCAGGGAGGGGGTCTCCCTAATGCGCTTTCCCCACAGCGGGGGGCCCTGTCTTCCTGCCTGCCTCCATACCTGCTCCCCCTCCCACAGCGCCCCCCACACCTCCACCCCCACAGCCCCACACCTCCACCCCCAAGGCCCCAGCGCAGATACATCCACCCTAATTGGATTAGCCGTGACAGTAATGCACTACCAGGTCTTGGTTAGCGCAAACGTGCGCGCACACACACACAGACACACAGACACACACACACACGCACACACACACACACACGCACACAGACACACACACACTAATAAATTGCGCAGGAGAGAATTAGCCCTCTCGCCGTCATTTACGCGATTAAAAGAGATTAGGAGTGGCAGAGTTAAGTAAGTGTTAGCCCCCCCTGGTGAGGAGGAGGAGAAGGTTTCGGACCTCGGCGCGCTAGACTAGCACCATGCCTGGACACACACACACGCGCGCACGCACACACACACACACACACACACACACACAGCAATTAGCAGGCGGACTAACTAGCTAGCGCGCCAACAGACAGGCTAATAATAGTGTCATTGCTATTAATAATGGGAGTGATAACGGCGCCCATAATTATGACACTCATAATCATAATGATGTAAATCATGTTCTGAGTTAGCACTTTAATTGTTGTGTGTGTGAGTGTGTGTGTGTGTGTGTGTGTGTGTGTGTGTGTGTGTGTGTGTGTGTGTTATGAATAACACGAAGATTAATTTGAGGGTGTGTTTATGATTTAATGTCATTAGAGCGCTGTGTGTGTTCGTTTGAATGTCATTTATGTGAGGTTGTTTTGTTGCGGGTTACTTTTGTCATCTGTCTTGGCATTGTCTGGCTGTCTCTCTCTCCATCACTCTCTCTCACCCTCTCCCTCTCTCTCTCCATCACTCTCTCTCTCTCCATCACTCTCTCTCTCCCTCTCTCTCTCCATCACTCTCTCTCTCCCTCTCTCTCTCCATCACTCTCTCTCTCCCTCTCTCTCTCTCCCTCTCTCTCTCTCCATCACTCTCTCTCTCCCTCTCTCTCTCCATCACTCTCTCTCTCCCTCTCTCTCTCTCCAACACTCTCTCTCTCTCTCCCTCTCTCCATCACTCTCTCTCTCCCTCTCTCTCTCCATCACTCTCTCTCTCCCTCTCTCTCTCTCCCTCTCTCTCTCTCCATCACTCTCTCTCTCCCTCTCTCCATCACTCTCTCTCTCCCTCTTTCTCTCTCCATCACTCTCTCCCTCTCTCTCTCTCCATCACTCTCTCTCTCCCTCTTTCTCTCTCCATCACTCTCTCCCTCTCTCTCTCTCCCTCTCTCTCTCTCACTCATGCACACAAGCTCATTTATACAAAGGCGGCACGGTGCATCTCGCTCTCACTCAGTCACACATACGCTCACATGCTTTCACACATTCATTCTTTTTCACACTGTCCTCACGTGCACACACACACACACACACACACACACACACATACACATGTCTTATTATACTCGTGAGGACCTTCCAGTGAAAGGGCTTAGGGAACAGGCTACAGCTAAGGGAACAGAGGGTTGAGGGCACAGAGGGTTAAGGGAACAGAGGGTTGAGGGAACAGAGGGTTAAGGGAACAGAGGGCTGAGGGAACAGAGGGTTGAGGGAACAGGCTACAGCTAAGGGAACAGAGGGTTGAGGGAACAGAGGGTTGAGGGAACAGAGGGTTGAGGGAACAGAGGGTTGAGGGAACAGAGGGTTGAGGGAACAGGGGGCTGAGGGAACAGAGGGTTGAGGGAACAGAGGGTTGAGGGAACAGAGGGTTGAGGGAACAGAGGGTTGAGGGAACAGGGGGCTGAGGGAACAGAGGGCTGAGGGAACAGAGGGTTGAGGGAACAGAGGACTGAGGGAACAGAGGGTTGAGGGAACAGGCTACAGCTAAGGGAACAGAGGGTTGAGGGAACAGAGGGCTGAGGGAACAGAGGGCTGAGGGAACAGAGGGCTGAGGGAACAGAGGGTTGAGGGAACAGAGGGTTGAGGGAACAGAGGGTTGAGGGAACAGAGGTTTGAGGGAACAGAGGGCTGAGGGAACAGAGGGTTGAGGGAACAGAGGGTTGAGGGAACAGAGGGTTGAGGGAACAGGGTTGAGGGAACAGAGAGCTGAGGGAACAGAGGGTTGAGGGAACAGAGGGCTGAGGGAAGTGAAGACTGGCCAAAGCGACCTCACTACACAAAAATCTCCTCACCCCGAACCTAAAAAAACTGGTTCTCACAAGCACGGAAGTGCAGGAACACACACGTGCACGTGCGTGCACACTAGGGCATTCACGACTAGTGAATTTTACTTGTCGACTAGTCGTCGCTAAAGGTAGTCGACTAGTCGACTAGTCGTTTTTATTATTATTATTATTATTATTATTTTTTTTTTAATCTTTAACACGTTCACTGCCATTGACGAGATATCTCGGCTTACAAAATCCAACGGTTGACTGCCAATGACGAGATATCTCGGCTTAAAATTTTTTATTTATTTTTTGACGGTGGGACGTGGATCAACGCTCCCCACGTCTCCTATAAAAATATTGGAGCTACCGAACGTGTACAACCCATTCCACCGACCCACTAAGTGGCGACAGTGTTCTCCAGACTAGAGGAAGGCAAGCAAAAAGCAGTGTGAGGAAGCCATTCTCATGAAAATGGATTGGCGAAAACGCTTTCACTTTCGCGCTTGGGAGCTGGCGGTGGGGTTTTGCAAATTTGCATAATAGATTACGGGTGGAACACACTTTGAAACACGCAGCATAAATAAGACCAGAATCGCAAAAGCTTCATCAAAGCTCTCAACACAAACCCCAAGAAACGAGCGAGCCCATCCAGACTTGCACAGCGGCCGCCAGCAGACAGGCACAGCAGCTGTTATGGAGGAAATTACTGTTCAAAACTATTGTTTAGATGTCTGACGTCTTACTGATGCCAAAAATGAATGGTTAAAGTGACTGTTCTATCGAATTTCACAAAAAGCCGTTTATCTCAGAATAAATTTTCAGACGCTGAAACCATGCTGTATTCAACTGCTAATGCTTACATAACTACTAACTCTACAAACTAACTCTTTTAGACAGAGAAAGCACACATTCTATTAGTTCTTTTGAGATATTGTGTGTTCACAAAATCCTAACAGAAACAAATCCTCGGCTCTTGAAAGATGAGCCAGAATCCTCAAAAAAAAACCTTGGCAGAAGCTAACTACAGTATTGAAAAACGGCTGGCAGTGAATGTGTTAAGAAAGAACACATGAGGTATTTACACGACATACATGGACTATCATATCCCATATCCCCCACAAAGAACATCAAAACACAACAAAACAAAACAAGAAAACTGCATAAGATACACAATAATCCAAGAACAAACAAGACTATTGGACAAACAACCAAACAAAAACAATGCATTCAGCTCCTATCCTGATAAGCCTAATGACACTGGGGTAAAAAGTTCTTAAAGTCAAACTCTGTATGTGGTTGCCATATTTTGGGGATGTCTAAGAATCTGCCTTTGCTCTTGTAGTAAATGTTATCCAACGTATGGTAGCTTGAGAGTTCATTCCACCAGTGAACTACAGCTGGGGGATTGGATGCTTTCCAATTTAAAGCTATGCATTTCCTAGCTGCCAACAGGGCAAGATCTATGTATTTACTTTGAATGCATTGTTTTTGTTTGGTTGTTTGTCCAATAGTCTTGTTTGTTCTTGGATTATTGTGTATCTTATGCAGTTTTCTTGTTTTGTTTTGTTGTGTTTTGATGTTCTTTGTGGGGGATATGGGATATGATAGTCCATGTATGTCGTGTAAATACCTCATGTTCTTTCTTAAAGATTTTTTTTTTTTTTTTTTTTTTTTAGACTAGTCGACTACTAAGCACAGTGTCGACTAGTGGTTTTACTAGTCGACTAGTCGACTAGTCTGTGAATGCCCTAGTGCACACACACACACACACACACACACACACACACACACACACACACACACACGCACGCACACACACACACACAGGAAGCTCCTACATGACAGCTTCACACTTTCTCCTTTATTGCAGCTCCCTCATCAAGCTCTCATCAGCTCAGTCATTCTTCTCATAGGTGTCAGTCAGCCTCAGTCTCTCCACCTCTCCTTCACCACCCAGTCTGTCTCCACCTCTCCCTCACCACCCAGTCTGTCTCCACCTCTCCTTCACCACCCAGTCTGTCTCCACCTCTCCTTCACCACCCAGTCTGTCTCCACCTCTCCCTCACCACCCAGCCTGTCTCCACCTCTCCCTCACCACCCAGCCTGTCTCCACCTCTCCTTCACCACCCAGTCTGTCTCCACCTCTCCTTCACCACCCAGTCTGTCTCCACCTCTCCCTCACCACCCAGCCTGTCTCCACCTCTCCCTCACCACCCAGTCTGTCTCCACCTCTCCCTCACCACCCAGCCTGTCTCCACCTCTCCCTCACCACCCAGCCTGTCTCCACCTCTCCTTCACCACCCAGTCTGTCTCCACCTCTCCTTCACCACCCAGTCTGTCTCCACCTCTCCTTCACCACCCAGTCTGTCTCCACCTCTCCTTCACCACCCAGTCTGTCTCCACCTCTCCTTCACCACCCAGCCTGTCTCCACCTCTCCCTCACCACCCAGTCTGTCTCCACCTCTCCCTCACCACCCAGTCTGTCTCCACCTCTCCCTCACCACCCAGCCTGTCTCCACCTCTCCCTCACCACCCAGTCTGTCTCCACCTCTCCCTCACCACCCAGTCTGTCTCCACCTCTCCCTCACCACCCAGTCTGTCTCCACCTCTCCCTCACCACCCAGTCTGTCTCCACCTCTCCCTCACCACCCAGTCTGTATCCACCTCTCCTTCACCACCCAGCCTGTCTCCACCTCTCCCTCACCACCCAGTCTGTCTCCACCTCTCCTTCACCACCCAGTCTGTCTCCACCTCTCCCTCACCACCCAGTCTGTCTCCACCTCTCCCTCACCACCCAGTCTGTATCCACCTCTCCTTCACCACCCAGCCTGTCTCCACCTCTCCCTCACCACCCAGTCTGTCTCCACCTCTCCTTCACCACCCAGTCTGTCTCCACCTCTCCCTCACCACCCAGCACATTATTTCGTTCACGTGCGGCTCATTTTTACTGCCTCTCCTCCTTGCTTCTCCTTGACCTTTCGCTGGTCGCCGTGTCTGCTTCGTCCTTTTGTTTTGCCCTGAGCTAATCTCTCATATTCTGCCTGGGTGATTTATTTACTGGCTGCCTCAGAGTCAGCACTGAGCATGGATATGCATGTAGACACAGTCACATACAGTACCTATCACACAGTCACATACAGTACCTATCACACAGTCACATACAGTACATACCTATCACAGGTGCAAACTCTATTCTCCTTTCTATTAGTCTGTCTGACTCAGTCTTTGCTTTAGTATCTCTCATAGGCAAACACACACACACACACACACACACACACACACACACACACACACACACACACACACACACACACACATAGATATATATATATATATATATATATATATATATATATCGGAAGTTCCCATTGTAGTTACACTTCATGTGACTCATAAACCTAGTCTGACTCATAATGTGAGTCAAACCAGGTTTGACTCACATTATGAGTCAGACTAGTTTGAGCAGGTAAAACAGCCGGCATTTTGAACAGGAAGTCGTGATACAATGGGTCAAGTGGGCGGGGCTACATAAGGTGAATAAAATTAACCATCATAGAAGTCGTGGCGGGACCATAACCCTACATCAGGAAAGACACATAAAGGGAGTTTTGTGAACTTTTTGTGAAGCGTTCTCAGCAGTGCTCGAGGAAACGACCCGTTAAAAAAAGTGACTGTTCTAATTTGGCCTTCTTCAGCTCCATGTCCCCTGTCAGTGTGCTGTGTTTGGACTGGCTGTCACTCAGCCTAAGTAGCGTATGGTTGAAGTTCACTGCAGCAGAATTTGGGAACCTCTGTGTGTATTTGCCGGAGGCTCAAGTTGAATTCATTACCCAGAATGCACAGCACAGCCTGGGTGTGCTGTGGCAGCATCTCTCAGTTTGCCTCGGGGGGGGGGGGGGGGGGGGGGGGGGGGGGGGGGGGGGGGGGGGGGGGGGGGGTGGGGGGGGGGGGGTACAGTCAACTTCTCTATCTTGATTTCTAACAGCTTGATTTGCTCTGCCCTTGACCCAAACCTGTCTGTATACAGCGCTCACTATGATAGAAATAACACATTTTGCCTCAATCTTCTATACCCGTGATTCTCAAACTTTTTCATAATAAAGACCCCTAATTTAGTACACATTAGGGCCACGGACCCCCCATTTCATGATATTAAGTCTCTCGGGCCAAAATCTGAGTTTTTTTATTTTATTGTTAAAAGTTATGTTAACTTTTTGTAAATGAAATAATGGTGAAGTTTAACAAATTCATCCATTTGCTGTGCTGGGGACCCCCTGGAATCCCCTCAGGGGGCCCTGGTGGTCCCCAGACCCCACGCTGAGGACCACTGCTCTATCCTGTATCGAGCTGAATAGGCATTATCGTAT
>NW_028151670.1:62500-65000 GCF_964638095.1 Poromitra crassiceps | reverse complement strand
ACTCCCCAGTGAGCTCCAGGCAGTGAGGGTCCATGCCTGGGTGTTGTATCCCACCCAGGGGTGCACTGGGCCTGGGGACCCCGACTTGGTCCTCGGCGTCCAGCCAGAGGGCCGCGGGCCCCAGCTTTGGACTCCCCAGTGAGCTCCAGGCAGTGAGGGTCCATGCCTGGGTGTTGTATCCCGCCCAGGGGTGCACTGGGCCTGGGGACCCCGACTTGGTCACAGGCGTCCAGCCAGAGGACCGCGGGCCCCAGCTTGGGAAGCCCCAGGCAGTGGGGGGTCCATGCCTGCCTGTTGTACCCCGCCCAGGGCGCACCAAAGTCGGGTAGAAAAAGTTGGAAAACAGGTCAAAAATCTTCTAAGTGTTGAGCACTGTGACTGCCAGCGCTATAACAGCCTCTCTGGTGTACACGGTGCTGGGGGGAATTGCAAAGTAGTGCCATCGGGTAGGTAGGAAGCGTCTTCCCATGAGCAAGCCGAAAATTTTCTAAGTGTTGACACCAGAGAGGCTAAAAGCGCTGGGAGTCACTGTGCTGTAACAGCCTCTCTGGTGTCAGCACTTAGAAAAAAAACCAAAAAAAAAAAAAAAAAATTTTTTTTTGGTTTTTTTTCTAAGTGCTGACACCAGAGAGGCTAAAAGCGCAGTGACTCACTGCGCTATTCAGCCTCTCTGGTGTCAGCACTTAGAAGATTTTCGGCTGGCACAGGGTAATCCTTCCCCAGGGTACTCCTGGCCTGGCACAGGGTAATCCTGGCCTGGCACAGGGTAATCCTTACCCAGGGTACTCCTGGCCTGGCACAGGGTACTCCTGGCCTGGCACAGGGTATTCCTGGCCTTGCCCAGGGTATTCCAAAAAGTTTCTAAGTGCTGACACCAGAGAGGCTGTAGCCTCTCTGGTGTAACACGGTGCTGGGGGGAATTGCAAAGTAGTGCCTCCGGGAATATAGAAACCTGGTTTTCGGCTACTGGGACCTCCAGGACGGAGGGCCCGGGCAGTGCACAGAACGGATCCGACCGTAGGTGAGACCTCCGCGGGGAGGTTTGCAGGGGTGGTAGGCCCCCTGCACGGAGCTCACGGAGGCTCCAGGCTGCCCTCCGGGGCTCGACTCTGCTGCAGCCCCAGCTCGGGTGCAGGGTGTCGGGCCCGCAGCAGTCTATCGCAGCCCCCTCTGGAGCTCGCACATGGAGCTCCAGGCTGCCTCAGGGGCTCGGCTCTGCTGCATCCCCAGGTTGGATGCATGGTGTCGGGCAGGCAGCAGTCCATCGCTCACCCCCCCCCCTCTGGAGCTCTGAGCTCCAGGCTGCCTCAGGGGCTCGACTCTGCTGCATCCCCAGGTTGGATGCATGGTGTCGGGCAGGCAGCAGTGCAACACGGACCCACACATCACACCCACCCTGACCGATTGGCAAACGTGACCCGCCATCGGAGGGCCCCCGCCGGCCAGCTTAGCTGGTGTTCGGGCGGACGGTTCCTCCGGCCTGCGGGTTCGCCTCTAGACGCGGGGGGCAGCAGTCCATCGCTCACCCCCCCTCTGGAGCTCTGAGCTCCAGGCTGCCTCAGGGGCTCGGCTCTGCTGCATCCCCAGGTTGGATGCATGGTGTCGGGCAGGCAGCAGTCCATCGCTCACCCCCCCTCTGGAGCTCTGAGCTCCAGGCTGCCTCAGGGGCTCGGCTCTGCTGCATCCCCAGGTTGGATGCATGGTGTCGGGCAGGCAGCAGTCCATCGCTCACCCCCCCTCTGGAGCTCTGAGCTCCAGGCTGCCTCAGGGGCTCGACTCTGCTGCATCCCCAGGTTGGATGCAGGGTGTCGGGCGGGCAGCAGTCCATCGCTCACCCCTCTGGTTCTCGGCTCTGAGGAGCTGCCTGGGTCTCTGGTGGGACGCCCAGGGGCAGACGCTTTGTACTTTCGGGCAGATACTACTTTGCAATTCCCCCCAGCACCCTGTACACCAGACAGGCAGGGAGCGCTGGGAGTCACTGTGCTCTCAGCCTCTCTGGTGTCAACACTCTGTCAGAAGGATTACCCTGTGCAAGCCGAAAATCTTCTAAGTGTTGAAGGAATACCCTGGGCAAGGAATACCCTGGGCAAGTGTTGACACCAGAGAGGCTAAAAGCACAGTGACTGCCAGCGCTTGCGGCTTTAGCCTCTCTGGTCTAACACGGTGCTGGGGGGAATTGCAAAGTAGTGCCTCCGGGAAAGTAGAAACCTGGTTTTCGGCTACTGGGACCTCCAGGACGGAGGGCCGGGCAGTGCACAGGACGGATCCGACCGTAGGTGAGACCTCCGCGGGGAGGTTTGCAGGGGTGGTAGGCCCCCTGCACGGAGCTCACGGAGGCTCCAGGCTGCCTCAGGGGCTCGACTCTGCTGCATCCCCAGGTTGGATGCACGGTGTCGGGCAGGCAGCAGTCCATCACGCCCGATCTGGAGCTCGCACATGGAGCTCCAGGCTGCCTCAGGGGCTCGACTCTGCTGCATCCCCAGGTTGGATGCACGGTGTC
>NW_028151670.1:50000-52500 GCF_964638095.1 Poromitra crassiceps | reverse complement strand
CCCGAGATAGGGGCTCTTAGCCTGGGCAGAGGCAGTGTGGAGGTAAGGGGACCTGCCTGGGTCTGTGGTACCCGAGATAGGGGCTCTTAGGCTGGGCAGAGGCAGTGTGGAGGTAAGGGGACCTGCCTGGGTCTGTGGTACCCGAGATAGGGGCTCTTAGCCTGGGCAGAGGCAGTGTGGAGGTAAGGGGACCTGCCTGGGTCTATGGTACCCGAGATAGGGGCTCTTAGCCTGGGCAGAGGCAGTGTGGAGGTAAGGGGACCTGCCTGGGTCTATGGTACCCGAGATAGGGGCTCTTAGCCTGGGCAGAGGCAGTGTGGAGGTAGGGGGCTGGCCTGGGTGTCTGGTACCCGAGATAGGGGCTCTTAGCCTGGGCAGAGGCAGTGTGGAGGTAAGGGGACCTGCCTGGGTCTGTGGTACCCGAGATAGGGGCTCTTAGCCTGGGCAGAGGCAGTGTGGAGGTAAGGGGACCTGCCTGGGTCTATGGTACCCGAGATAGGGGCTCTTAGCCTGGGCAGAGGCAGTGTGGAGGTAAGGGGACCTGCCTGGGTCTATGGTACCCGAGATAGGGGCTCTTAGCCTGGGCAGAGGCAGTGTGGAGGTAGGGGGGCTTGCCTGGGTGTTGTATCCCGCCCAGGGGTGCACTGGGCCTGGGGACCCCGACTTGGTGACCGGCGTCCAGCCAGAGGTCCGCGGGCCCCAGCTTTGGACTCCCCAGTGAGCTCCAGGCAGTGAGGGTCCATGCCTGGGTGTTGTGGTGCACTGGGCCTGGGGACCCCGACTTGGTGACCGGCGTCCAGCCAGAGGTCCGCGGGCCCCAGCTTTGGACTCCCCAGTGAGCTCCAGGCAGTGAGGGTCCATGCCTGGGTGTTGTGGTGCACTGGGCCTGGGGACCCCGACTTGGTGACCGGCGTCCAGCCAGAGGTCCGCGGGCCCCAGCTTTGGACTCCCCAGTGAGCTCCAGGCAGTGAGGGTCCATGCCTGGGTGTTGTGGTGCACTGGGCCTGGGGACCCCGACTTGGTGACCGGCGTCCAGCCAGAGGGCCGCGGGCCCCAGCTTGGGACTCCCCAGTGAGCTCCAGGCAGTGAGGGTCCATGCCTGGGTGTTGTATCCCGCCCAGGGGTGCACTGGGCCTGGGGACCCCGACTTGGTCCTCGGCGTCCAGCCAGAGGGCCGCGGGCCCCAGCTTTGGACTCCCCAGTGAGCTCCAGGCAGTGAGGGTCCATGCCTGGGTGTTGTATCCCGCCCAGGGGTGCACTGGGCCTGGGGACCCCGACTTGGTCACCGGCGTCCAGCCAGAGGGCCGCGGGCCCCAGCTTGGGAAGCCCCAGGCAGTGGGGGGTCCATGCCTGCCTGTTGTACCCCGCCCAGGGCGCACCAAAGTCGGGTAGAAAAAGTTGGAAAACAGGTCAAAAATCTTCTAAGTGTTGAGCACTGTGACTGCCAGCGCTATAACAGCCTCTCTGGTGTACACGGTGCTGGGGGGAATTGCAAAGTAGTGCCATCGGGTAGGTAGGAAGCGTCTTCCCATGAGCAAGCCGAAAATTTTCTAAGTGTTGACACCAGAGAGGCTAAAAGCGCTGGGAGTCACTGTGCTGTAACAGCCTCTCTGGTGTCAGCACTTAGAAAAAAAACCAAAAAAAAAAAAAAAAATTTTTTTTTTTGGTTTTTTTTCTAAGTGCTGACACCAGAGAGGCTAAAAGCGCAGTGACTCACTGCGCTATTCAGCCTCTCTGGTGTCAGCACTTAGAAGATTTTCGGCTGGCACAGGGTAATCCTTCCCCAGGGTACTCCTGGCCTGGCACAGGGTAATCCTGGCCTGGCACAGGGTAATCCTTACCCAGGGTACTCCTGGCCTGGCACAGGGTATTCCTGGCCTGGCACAGGGTAATCCTTACCCAGGGTACTCCTGGCCTGGCACAGGGTATTCCTGGCCTGGCACAGGGTAATCCAAAAAGTTTCTAAGTGCTGACACCAGAGAGGCTGTAGCCTCTCTGGTGTAACACGGTGCTGGGGGGAATTGCAAAGTAGTGCCTCCGGGAATATAGAAACCTGGTTTTCGGCTACTGGGACCTCCAGGACGGAGGGCCGGGCAGTGCACAGAACGGATCCGACCGTAGGTGAGACCTCCGCGGGGAGGTTTGCAGGGGTGGTAGGCCCCCTGCACGGAGCTCACGGAGCTCCAGGCTGCCCCTCCGGGGCTCGACTCTGCTGCAGCCCCAGCTCGGGTGCAGGGTGTCGGGCCCGCAGCAGTCCATCGCGCCCGCTCTGGAGCTCGCACATGGAGCTCCAGGCTGCCTCAGGGGCATCGACTCTGCTGCATCCCCAGGTTGGATGCATGGTGTCGGGCAGGCAGCAGTCCATCGCTCACCCCCCCTCTGGAGCTCTGAGCTCCAGGCTGCCTCAGGGGCTCGACTCTGCTGCATCCCCAGGTTGGATGCATGGTGTCGGGCAGGCAGCAGTCCATCGCTCACCCCCCCTCTGGAGCTCTGAGCTCCA
>NW_028151670.1:35000-37500 GCF_964638095.1 Poromitra crassiceps | reverse complement strand
GGAAAACAGGTCAAAAATCTTCTAAGTGTTGAGCACTGTGACTGCCAGCGCTATAACAGCCTCTCTGGTGTACACGGTGCTGGGGGGAATTGCAAAGTAGTGCCATCGGGTAGGTAGGAAGCGTCTTCCCATGAGCAAGCCGAAAATTTTCTAAGTGTTGACACCAGAGAGGCTAAAAGCGCTGGGAGTCACTGTGCTGTAACAGCCTCTCTGGTGTCAGCACTTAGAAAAAAAACCAAAAAAAAAAAAAAAAATTTTTTTTTTTGGTTTTTTTTCTAAGTGCTGACACCAGAGAGGCTAAAAGCGCAGTGACTCACTGCGCTATTCAGCCTCTCTGGTGTCAGCACTTAGAAGATTTTCGGCTGGCACAGGGTAATCCTTCCCCAGGGTACTCCTGGCCTGGCACAGGGTAATCCTGGCCTGGCACAGGGTAATCCTTACCCAGGGTACTCCTGGCCTGGCACAGGGTATTCCTGGCCTGGCACAGGGTAATCCTTACCCAGGGTACTCCTGGCCTGGCACAGGGTATTCCTGGCCTGGCACAGGGTAATCCAAAAAGTTTCTAAGTGCTGACACCAGAGAGGCTGTAGCCTCTCTGGTGTAACACGGTGCTGGGGGGAATTGCAAAGTAGTGCCTCCGGGAATATAGAAACCTGGTTTTCGGCTACTGGGACCTCCAGGACGGAGGGCCGGGCAGTGCACAGAACGGATCCGACCGTAGGTGAGACCTCCGCGGGGAGGTTTGCAGGGGTGGTAGGCCCCCTGCACGGAGCTCACGGAGCTCCAGGCTGCCCCTCCGGGGCTCGACTCTGCTGCAGCCCCAGCTCGGGTGCAGGGTGTCGGGCCCGCAGCAGTCCATCGCGCCCGCTCTGGAGCTCGCACATGGAGCTCCAGGCTGCCTCAGGGGCATCGACTCTGCTGCATCCCCAGGTTGGATGCATGGTGTCGGGCAGGCAGCAGTCCATCGCTCACCCCCCCTCTGGAGCTCTGAGCTCCAGGCTGCCTCAGGGGCTCGACTCTGCTGCATCCCCAGGTTGGATGCATGGTGTCGGGCAGGCAGCAGTCCATCGCTCACCCCCCCTCTGGAGCTCTGAGCTCCAGGCTGCCTCAGGGGCTCGACTCTGCTGCATCCCCAGGTTGGATGCATGGTGTCGGGCAGGCAGCAGTGCAACACGGACCCACACATCACACCCACCCTGACCGATTGGCAAACGTGACCCGCCATCGGAGGGCCCCCGCCGGCCAGCTTAGCTGGTGTTCGGGCGGACGGTTCCTCCGGCCTGCGGGTTCGCCTCTAGACGCGGGGGGCAGCAGTCCATCGCTCACCCCCCCTCTGGAGCTCTGAGCTCCAGGCTGCCTCAGGGGCTCGACTCTGCTGCATCCCCAGGTTGGATGCATGGTGTCGGGCAGGCAGCAGTCCATCGCTCACCCCCCCTCTGGAGCTCTGAGCTCCAGGCTGCCTCAGGGGCTCGACTCTGCTGCATCCCCAGGTTGGATGCAGGGTGTCGGGCGGGCAGCAGTCCATCGCTCACCCCTCTGGTTCTCGGCTCTGAGGAGCTGCCTGGGTCTCTGGTGGGACGCCCAGGGGCAGACGCTTTGTACTTTCGGGCAGATACTACTTTGCAATTCCCCCCAGCACCCTGTACACCAGACAGGCAGGGAGCGCTGGGAGTCACTGTGCTCTCAGCCTCTCTGGTGTCAACACTCTGTCAGAAGGATTACCCTGTGCAAGCCGAAAATCTTCTAAGTGTTGAAGGAATACCCTGGGCAAGGAATACCCTGGGCAAGTGTTGACACCAGAGAGGCTAAAAGCACAGTGACTGCCAGCGCTTGCGGCTTTAGCCTCTCTGGTCTAACACGGTGCTGGGGGGAATTGCAAAGTAGTGCCTCCGTGAAAGTAGAAACCTGGTTTTCGGCTACTGGGACCTCCAGGACGGAGGGCCGGGCAGTGCACAGAACGGATCCGACCGTAGGTGAGACCTCCGCGGGGAGGTTTGCAGGGGTGGTAGGCCCCCTGCACGGAGCTCACGGAGCTCCAGGCTGCCCCTCCGGGGCTCGACTCTGCTGCAGCCCCAGCTCGGGTGCAGGGTGTCGGGCCCGCAGCAGTCCATCACGCCCGCTCTGGAGCTCGCACATGGAGCTCCAGGCTGCCTCAGGGGCTCGACTCTGCTGCATCCCCAGGTTGGATGCACGGTGTCGGGCAGGCAGCAGTCCATCACGCCCGCTCTGGAGCTCGCACATGGAGCTCCAGGCTGCCTCAGGGGCTCGACTCTGCTGCATCCCCAGGTTGGATGCACGGTGTCGGGCAGGCAGCAGTCCATCACGCCCGCTCTGGAGCTCGCACATGGAGCTCCAGGCTGCCTCAGGGGCTCGACTCTGCTGCATCCCCAGGTTGGATGCACGGTGTCGGGCAGGCAGCAGTCCATCACGCCCGCTCTGGAGCTCGCACATGGAGCTCCAGGCTGCCTCAGGGGCTCGACTCTGCTGCATCCCCAGGTTG
>NW_028151670.1:22500-30000 GCF_964638095.1 Poromitra crassiceps | reverse complement strand
AGTAAGTGTGTGGTCTCAATGCATCAAAGGTGTGGGGAGTATAAAGAGGTCTGTTGGGAGTTGAAACGGAACAGGTAAAGGGTCATACGCCCCTTTGAAAAGGTGGCAGGGAAAGAGAGGGACGACAGAGACCTAAAGAAGAGAAGATCGAGAGATTCACCGGAGGACATCAACGAGGAATACCCACCAGCGAGGAAGAGGATGGTGCCATGGAGAAGATCGGAGGGGCCATCGACAAGAGACGCCTGCGGAGGAGAGGAAGATGGTGCCATGGAGACGCAAGAAGATCAGAGAAGCACCCTAGAGGTCGCCGAGGGGCGTCCTGGGGAGAGCATGAGTTTCAAAGAGCGAAACCCTATAGGCCGCCGAGGGGCGACCTGGGGTGAGTACTGAAGTTCAAGATGACGGTGCCCTAGAGGTCGCTGAGGGGCGATCTGGGACAAGTGCATGCTATCATAGAAACCCTAGAGGTCAACGAGGTTGTCCTGGGGTGCGAGACAAGCCCACAGATGGGTGATCAGTTGATCACGGGCAAAGAGAAGAGGCCAACACGCTGGAGACGACCAGTGTGGGACTCAAGAAACCCCTGAGTGGGTGAAAGGAGAGCACACTCCTTAACAGTTACAGGAACTTCAGGCACTACAACCCAGGCCGACTCCGAGTGGAAACTCAGACGAAAGGGACAACTCACAACAGTGAGAATGAACCATGACTCTCCCCGATACTGCCCAAGATAAAACGCATGCAAGACCGAATGCCTGACAGTCACCTCAAGGTGCCTATTTACCAAAGGACATGTTGAGATGATGAATACTGCCCACTTACCAAGAAAGAACGCTCTAACAGATGCAGTCTCAAATGCCAAGAAGTTTGAGATGAAAATTGCAGAAATGAAAAAAGATGAGATGACATACCAGCGGAAACCCTAGCCTCACAAGGCAGGACAAGAGGGTGAAGACCGGGGTCAGCCCCCTGACACAACGCATAACTCGAGTTCACTCAGATGCAGCCTCAGAGTGCCAAGAAATCTGGGACCAGAGTGCAGAAACGTAAAGTGATGGGAGGACATACCAGCGGAAATCCCCGCTGACTTGACCTCATAAAAGGGAAAAAGAGTGCGAAGACCGGGGGGCCAACCCTCAACATACACAAGCGGAACTGGAGTCCAAAATGACCGAATGGCAAATAAGACCCACCTCAAAGGGCCCTCATCGGCTGGCCTCGCCAGTGTTCGGATGAACGGTTCCTTCGGCCTGTGGGTCTGAACGGAGGGGGGCCAAACCCCCTTCAGACAAACAAGAAGAAGCCCAATAAAAGATTCTCAAATGAAATGTCTGGCAAAGTATTTTGGGCATGAAGTGATGATATTTTATGTATGGCAATTTATCTTTAGCATGAATTGATGAAGCAGTACCCATTCAATATGCCAACACCACACGTTCACTGAGTAAATCCGGGCCTTGCCCGGTAACCGAAGTTGTATTCTAATAGAGGGGAATACAGAGGTGGCAATCAGACGAAAGAACATGGTTAGCCTATGGGAATACAGGGACTAAAATGTAGTCCAGCTGAGAGATCTTGATGTAAGCGAGGGGGTGCGATGGCTGCGGAGCCATCAAGGTGCTGGGAGGATCTGCATCACACGAGTGTTGTCCGGCTCTGCCTCTTAGTAGCAAACCTGAGCGGTGATCCGGCTTAGCCCCCACCTACCCACGGAATCGGAAATGGCACTGGGCGGGAGGGGGCCGACCGCCTCATTGTCTCTAACTGCTGCGGGGGTAGGCACGTCGGTGCCCTCGCCTATCTCATGTGTCCCTCCTCGGAGGGTGCAGGGAGGGCAGGGATTCTCAACGGTGCAGCTTCCCTCATCCACCTCGCTGTAAGCACTAACGCAAAAAGAAGAAATAGACAAAGAGTAGATAGGCACCTTACTAACCATTCCCCATGTCTATTTTCTGTGCATAGGACTGGTGGGGCAAGCATGAGCGGGAGAAGCCGGAGACAGAGGAGGAGGGCAAACACGAGGGCGAGAAGGCTCGGGGAGGCAAGGGAGATAAGAAGAGGAGAGAAGGCAAAACTAGCCTTCATGAATGCGGCCTACAGGAAGGGCTGTAGATTCTTCTTGAGCAAGATGGGGATCACCTGCAGGGACGGCGTTAGGAGAAACTTCCCCCTCTGGATGTCTATAGGGACATCTTCTTTCTTGATCAAAATGATCCCAGGATGCGGAGAAAGCGAGGAAGAGCAGCTAGAGGCAAAGCACCAGGCGGAAATTGAGTTGGACCTTATCGCTGAGGCAATGGCGAGCTGGGACATGCCAGAGATCGAACTAGTATACTATGTGGCTGTCCCAGTCCCCAAAGAGGACAGATCCTTTACGGCCTGGTGCCTGTGCGCGTTTCTTATGCTGCTGGGGGTTGGGGAGGAGGAAATGGAAGACGAAATGAAAGAGGTGTGGACGATGGGGGATGTATACGGCATCTGTGTGCTATAAAGAGAGGTGAGAATAGAAACGGGGGACCCTGGAGGGTGGGGACGTGAGGGGGAGAACGAGGGCCTGACGTACTTTCAACTCAAGAACATTGTTACTCGAACATAAGAAAACAATCCCAAGAATACGTACGTTTAACCCGTCTATATATGTATCAATTACCTATGTTGCAGGTACCACAATGGCCGACAACAGAAGGGTCATAAGGGGGAGGTGGCACCTTCAGCGGGAGGCGAGAATCAGAGAGCTGGCAAGGGACCTGAGGACAGCGGGTAGAGACACCACGTACAAACAACTAGCGATCGCATGCTTCATGGGGGAGGCAATCATCCAAGAGTGGGATTACTTCGAAGTCAACAAACGGGTGTTAATAGAGGGTGGCCCGGTCAAAATAGACCTCATCATGAGGAAAAACAGGAGGGCCATCATGGTGGGGATAACCACCAACCCGCCCAGAGGAGAGGGCAACGAGGCAGCCATGAGGACAAGAGCCAGACTAGAAGAGCCAGCCAGACACTTTAGGGTGTTCAACCCGTGGCTGGAAAACATTACTACATTTGGCGCGGCCCTTGCCGAGATCGGCACCGTGGTACTGCCAAGCGCGGCCGACGTGCTAGAGGCAATTGGGGTCGAAGATGAAAGGTGGGTAGAGGCCCACGAGAACCTCAAATGGCTCAGACCCATGAACCTGAGGGCAATTAGAGCCCAGAGGAGGCATCTCACATGAGAACCCTCCACAAAAACTCTCTACGTTAGCCTATGACAGTTCATCAAATGGCATGTGTTATCCTTTAATAAAGTTCCTATGTTCAAACTTGTCTATGGGTGTCACCTTATTTATGCGGGCTGTTTATGGCAGATCAAACAATAAGATAGGGTGAAGATAGTGAAACGCCGAGTCTGGGAAAGAGCACGCAAAACCAGGAAAAGCCACAGCGATAGAAAGAGCCAAGGTTTCATCTAAAATAGAGCAGAAACATAGTCTGAGACCCCTTAGAATCCTACCACTTGGGGGGTCGATCCACGGTGTTGTCTGTGGATAGATTTCCCCCGTCAGTGGAACATTATGAGCGGGTGCAGGCCCATTCATCTAACCAGTTTTCAATCATAGGAACGGGCAGGGAGCGGATACTAATTAACACATTACACAGTCCCCCCACAGGGCGACCTAAAGAGAACGCTGGGCAACCATCAATAATAAAATAGTCTTATTTATGGCCCGTCTTTGTGTCTTACAGGCGTCACAGTGAGAAAGACTCCCAGAAAGAAGCACCACAACACAAGGCCTAGAATCGCCGGAACCAGGGATCGGCAGGGGGTCCAGACTATCGCCAGAGCTAAGCAGACAAAGGAGAAAGCTTATTTTCGGGGAGGTAAGGGTGCTAGACCCTCTCCCTGAAACCCGCAAGATGAGTGAAGAAAGGGCCATGAGTCACTCAGCACCAGGGGGAAGACACAGCTCCAGACTCGGCACGCCACTGGGCGTAGGGAAGAACGATAGGATAAAGTGGTCGAGGAACAGCACAACACCCAGGAGAAAGAGGTCGAACAGAGAAACAAAGGGGGCAACCACTCCTCAAGAGACAACCCCAACAACCCAGGCACAGTCACCAACAGAGAGGGCAAAGGGTCTCAGCCGCCTTAGGAAGAAACTCTTTCTACCCAGCATTCCGACTAAACCGGTCTTCCTTATGAGCCATGTAAAGACAGAAATCCCCAAGATCAAAAAGGGCCAGAAAGTCAGAGGCCTGGGCAAAACAATAAAGGTGGGCCTAAGGCTGCCCTTCGAGAGACATGCATGCCAACTTTGCAGAACTTTTCTAACCAACACCCACACAGCCCGTACTCACTTTGCCATGAAGCATAGAACCAGGAACATGGCATATGTCTGCAGACACTGTTCAAAAATGGGGCCAAACCTGAGGGCCATAGCATGTCACGCGGCCAAATGTAGAACAACCAAGATAGCTTCCCCCAAGAAAGGGACAAACAAATGCATCACATGCGAAAGAAGCTTCTCCACAAAAGCAGGGCTGACCAACCACCGAAGAAGATCTCATCCCACCCTAAATAAGACACAATTAGACACAGCTCTTAGCCCCAAGAGAGCCCCTATAAAAGATCAGGAAAGGCAAACAAAGGAAGCCATAGGGCCTCCAACATCACCCCAGAAATGCAAAATATGCGGCAGGACATTTGCCACTAGGAGAGGCAAAAACAGACACACCAGCATAAAACATCCAGGAATAATAATTAACACACCACAGAAGCAGGCTCACCCAAGTGGAACGGCTAAGGCGAAATGGTCTCCCAACAAGACTAAGACCCTGAAATCCATCCTTGACAATAGAGAGAATACCCCCGGACTATATAGCACAGCAAAAACAATGCTACCCATGTTCACTAGAGATCAAATAAGATACAAGGTCCAGAAAATGAGAAGGGTCAAAGATGGAACAGGACACATTCCAACGAGAGAGGCCTCATGGAGAGACATGGTAGACAACCTAGGGAAGGATGAAACCAGACCCCTACCCCCAGACCTAGCTAGATCCTTACTCATCCAAAACTTGGCAGAAACCATAAAGAACCCCCCCATACCCCACAGTGAGCTACCCGCCAACCCTTCCTGTGGCGAGATTAACAAATATCTCAACAGAATATTCAAGAAAATTAGCCCAAAAATGAGCGCTCCAAGAGGGGCAAAAAGGCCCCAGCGAAAGAACATAACGTCAAAACAAAACAAAAAACTCCAGGACATGTTTGAGAAGGATAGAGGGGGGCTGGCAGACCTAATCTTTACAGGGGTAGAAAAACTCCGGTGCAACCTTGATCCCTCGGTGGTAGAGAAAGCCTACAGAGATAAGTGGGAAGCCGCGGATGAGTTCAAAAGCCTAGGGCAATTCAAACCATTCGCTGGGTGCGACAACTCCTTCCTAGAAAAGCCAATCAGTCAGGAAGAAGTAAGGGCCACCATTAAAAAGTTAAAGAATGGCACAGCACCAGGGCCAGAGGGAGTAACTAAAGAGCAGATAAGGGCTTGGGATAGAGACGGAAAGAAACTAGCCTATCTGTTCAACAGAATGCTCATACTGGGGAAAATTCCCACCATCCTCAAGGTCAACAGAACCACCCTAATCCCCAAGACCAGTGACAGGGAGAAAATGAAGGATGTAGCGCAGTGGAGGCCAATCACCATCGGACCAGTAGTCCAAAGGTTGCTCTCAGGGATAATGAATAAAAGGCTGGAGAACGCCTGCGACCTAAACCCTAGACAGAGAGGTTTCATAGAGGCGCCTGGCTGTGCAGAGAACCTCATGCTGCTAGACGGCATGACCAAAATGGCCAAAAGAGAGGGGAAAAGCATAGCGGTAGTTCTGATAGACTTTGCAAAGGCCTTCGATTCTGTATCCCACAAACATATCCATGAGGTGCTGATAGCCAGAGGGGCAGACACCCTCCTCTTAGACTTCTTCAAAGCAGCCTATGAGAGATGCACCACAACCATCAAAACGTCCACCAAGGACACTAAAAAGATAAGTATCAAAATAGGAGTCAAACAGGGGGACCCCCTCTCCCCTCTTCTCTTCAATCTGGCAATAGACCCTCTCCTCTGTAAACTGGAGGAACAGGGGGTAGGGTTCAAAGGCGGAGGCAAGGACATCTCCTCCCTAGCCTTTGCTGACGACGTGGCAATCCTTAGCTCCTCCTGGGAAGGCATGGAGGTCAACCTATCCATATTAGAAAAGTTCTGCCATCAAACAGGCCTAGAGATCAATACCAAGAAATGCCACGGCTTCCTTATCGAGGGTTCGTCAAAAGGTTACAAGGTCAACGCGCAACCAGCCTGGAAAATTAAGGGGGTTGACCTCCACCTCATAGGCAGAGATGAGTCGGAAAAATATTTGGGGGTGGGTATCAACCCCTGGAAGGGCCTGGTGATCCCCAACCCGATCCAAAGAGTGGCCGAAATAACTGACAAACTCTCCAAGACAGCACTCAAACCCTACCAGAAACTCGAGCTGCTCAGAGTATACGGCATCCCTAAGGTGACATACATAGCCGATAACGGTATGGTGACAAAGAAAGTATTGGAGGAATGCGATAGGAGAGTAAGAGTGGCAGTCCGGAGATGGCTCCACCTCAGTGAGACAATCTCCAGTGGATTTCTATATGCGAAAATTAGGAGCGGTGGTCTAGGTATCACCAAACTGGCCCAACATATACCGGCCATACAGGCCAATAGAATAGCCAATCTAGTAGGATCCAGCGACGAGACGACTAGAGTCATAACAAAGAGAACTGTCTCAATAAAAACACACGACAAACTCATAGCATGGGCTAGAGGGATGAACAGACCAGCCACATGCCAATTCGAATCAGGGGCTGAGCGAGGTAAGGGAGCGGGAGGAGGGAAAAGGGCAGCAACATCGAAATCGGAGGGAGGAGACCCCAACGACCCTATTTACCAAAAGCACAAATTTAACTGGAGGGAAACCCAATTTGACAAATGGGCAGCCCTCCCCACACAAGGGGATGGCATAAGCTTATTTAGGGACGACCCAACAAGTAACCACTGGATCAGAGACCCGGCCAACAACCACATGACGAACCCACAGTTTATCAGGGCCCTTAAGTTGAGAACCAACACATTCCCGACAAGAGAGTTCAAAAAGAGGGGTCAAGGGGCTAGTATGACCTTACGATTATGCAGACTATGTGGGTTAAAAACCGAGACACAAAAGCATCTCACATGCACATGCAGAGAACTGAAAAAAGCGAGAATGAAAAGACACAACAAACTCTGTGTCCTGCTCAAAACAGAACTAGAAAAGGTAGACTGGAAAGTGGTAAGAGAGACCAGGCTGAGAAGTAGGGAGAGAGTAGGGGTGCCTGACATCATAGCCTTTAAAGGGAGGGAAGCCTACATCTTAGATGTAGTAGTGAAATACGAGACCTCCAGAATGAGTCTGGCTGAAGCAGCAGAGGTAAAAAGAGAGAAATACACT
>NW_028151670.1:15000-17500 GCF_964638095.1 Poromitra crassiceps | reverse complement strand
TGGTGTACACGGTTTTGGGGGGAATTGCAAAGTACTACCATCGGGTAGGTAGGGAAGCGTCTTCCCATGAGCAAGCCGAAAATTTTCTAAGTGTTGACACCAGAGAGGCTAAAAGCGCTGGGAGTCACTGTGCTGTAACAGCCTCTCTGGTGTCAGCACTTAGAAAAAAAACCAAAAAAAAAAAAAAAAATTTTTTTTTGGTTTTTTTTCTAAGTGCTGACACCAGAGAGGCTAAAAGCGCAGTGACTCACTGCGCTATTCAGCCTCTCTGGTGTCAGCACTTAGAAGATTTTCGGCTGGCACAGGGTAATCCTTCCCCAGGGTACTCCTGGCCTGGCACAGGGTAATCCTGGCCTGGCACAGGGTAATCCTTACCCAGGGTACTCCTGGCCTGGCACAGGGTACTCCTGGCCTGGCACAGGGTATTCCTGGCCTTGCCCAGGGTATTCCAAAAAGTTTCTAAGTGCTGACACCAGAGAGGCTGTAGCCTCTCTGGTGTAACACGGTGCTGGGGGGAATTGCAAAGTAGTGCCTCCGGGAATATAGAAACCTGGTTTTCGGCTACTGGGACCTCCAGGACGGAGGGCCCGGGCAGTGCACAGAACGGATCCGACCGTAGGTGAGACCTCCGCGGGGAGGTTTGCAGGGGTGGTAGGCCCCCTGCACGGAGCTCACGGAGGCTCCAGGCTGCCCTCCGGGGCTCGACTCTGCTGCAGCCCCAGCTCGGGTGCAGGGTGTCGGGCCCGCAGCAGTCTATCGCAGCCCCCTCTGGAGCTCGCACATGGAGCTCCAGGCTGCCTCAGGGGCTCGGCTCTGCTGCATCCCCAGGTTGGATGCATGGTGTCGGGCAGGCAGCAGTCCATCGCTCACCCCCCCCTCTGGAGCTCTGAGCTCCAGGCTGCCTCAGGGGCTCGACTCTGCTGCATCCTTAGGTTGGATGCATGGTGTCGGGCAGGCAGCAGTGCAACACGGACCCACACATCACACCCACCCTGACCGATTGGCAAACGTGACCCGCCATCGGAGGGCCCCCGCCGGCCAGCTTAGCTGGTGTTCGGGCGGACGGTTCCTCCGGCCTGCGGGTTCGCCTCTAGACGCGGGGGGCAGCAGTCCATCGCTCACCCCCCCTCTGGAGCTCTGAGCTCCAGGCTGCCTCAGGGGCTCGACTCTGCTGCATCCCCAGGTTGGATGCATGGTGTCGGGCAGGCAGCAGTCCATCGCTCACCCCCCCCCCCTCTGGAGCTCTGAGCTCCAGGCTGCCTCAGGGGCTCGACTCTGCTGCATCCCCAGGTTGGATGCAGGGTGTCGGGCAAGCAGCAGTCCATCGCTCACCCCTCTGGTTCTCGGCTCTGAGGAGCTGCCTGGGTCTCTGGTGGGACGCCCAGGGGCAGACGCTTTGTACTTTCGGGCAGATACTACTTTGCAATTCCCCCCAGCACCCTGTACACCAGACAGGCAGGGAGCGCTGGGAGTCACTGTGCTCTCAGCCTCTCTGGTGTCAACACTCTGTCAGAAGGATTACCCTGTGCCAGCCGAAAATCTTCTAAGTGTTGCAGGAATACCCTGGGCAAGGAATACCCTGGGCAAGTGTTGACACCAGAGAGGCTAAAAGCACAGTGACTGCCAGCGCTTGCGGCTTTAGCCTCTCTGGTCTAACACGGTGCTGGGGGGAATTGCAAAGTAGTGCCTCCGTGAAAGTAGAAACCTGGTTTTCGGCTACTGGGACCTCCAGGACGGAGGGCCGGGCAGTGCACAGGACGGATCCGACCGTAGGTGAGACCTCCGCGGGGAGGTTTGCAGGGGTGGTAGGCCCCCTGCACGGAGCTCACGGAGGCTCCAGGCTGCCTCAGGGGCTCGACTCTGCTGCATCCCCAGGTTGGATGCACGGTGTCGGGCAGGCAGCAGTCCATCACGCCCGCTCTGGAGCTCGCACATGGAGCTCCAGGCTGCCTCAGGGGCTCGACTCTGCTGCATCCCCAGGTTGGATGCACGGTGTCGGGCAGGCAGCAGTCCATCACGCCCGCTCTGGAGCTCGCACATGGAGCTCCAGGCTGCCTCAGGGGCTCGACTCTGCTGCATCCCCAGGTTGGATGCACGGTGTCGGGCAGGCAGCAGTCCATCACGCCCGCTCTGGAGCTCGCACATGGAGCTCCAGGCTGCCTCAGGGGCTCGACTCTGCTGCATCCCCAGGTTGGATGCACGGTGTCGGGCAGGCAGCAGTCCATCACGCCCGCTCTGGAGCTCGCACATGGAGCTCCAGGCTGCCTCAGGGGCTCGACTCTGCTGCATCCCCAGGTTGGATGCACGGTGTCGGGCAGGCAGCAGTCCATCACGCCCGCTCTGGAGCTCGCACATGGAGCTCCAGGCTGCCTCAGGGGCTCGACTCTGCTGCATCCCCAGGTTGGATGCACAGTGTCGGGCAGGCAGCAGTCCATCACGCCCGCTCTGGAGCTCGCACATGGAGCTCCAGGCTGCCTCAGGGGCTCGACTCTGCTGCATC
>NW_028151670.1:0-5000 GCF_964638095.1 Poromitra crassiceps | reverse complement strand
CCGGCGTCCAGCCAGAGGTCCGCGGGCCCCAGCTTTGGACTCCCCAGTGAGCTCCAGGCAGTGAGGGTCCATGCCTGGGTGTTGTGGTGCACTGGGCCTGGGGACCCCGACTTGGTGACCGGCGTCCAGCCAGAGGTCCGCGGGCCCCAGCTTTGGACTCCCCAGTGAGCTCCAGGCAGTGAGGGTCCATGCCTGGGTGTTGTGGTGCACTGGGCCTGGGGACCCCGACTTGGTGACCGGCGTCCAGCCAGAGGGCCGCGGGCCCCAGCTTGGGACTCCCCAGTGAGCTCCAGGCAGTGAGGGTCCATGCCTGGGTGTTGTATCCCGCCCAGGGGTGCACTGGGCCTGGGGACCCCGACTTGGTCCTCGGCGTCCAGCCAGAGGGCCGCGGGCCCCAGCTTTGGACTCCCCAGTGAGCTCCAGGCAGTGAGGGTCCATGCCTGGGTGTTGTATCCCGCCCAGGGGTGCACTGGGCCTGGGGACCCCGACTTGGTCACCGGCGTCCAGCCAGAGGGCCGCGGGCCCCAGCTTGGGAAGCCCCAGGCAGTGGGGGGTCCATGCCTGCCTGTTGTACCCCGCCCAGGGCGCACCAAAGTCGGGTAGAAAAAGTTGGAAAACAGGTCAAAAATCTTCTAAGTGTTGAGCACTGTGACTGCCAGCGCTATAACAGCCTCTCTGGTGTACACGGTTTTGGGGGGAATTGCAAAGTACTACCATCGGGTAGGTAGGGAAGCGTCTTCCCATGAGCAAGCCGAAAATTTTCTAAGTGTTGACACCAGAGAGGCTAAAAGCGCTGGGAGTCACTGTGCTGTAACAGCCTCTCTGGTGTCAGCACTTAGAAAAAAAACCAAAAAAAAAAAAAAAAATTTTTTTTTGGTTTTTTTTCTAAGTGCTGACACCAGAGAGGCTAAAAGCGCAGTGACTCACTGCGCTATTCAGCCTCTCTGGTGTCAGCACTTAGAAGATTTTCGGCTGGCACAGGGTAATCCTTCCCCAGGGTACTCCTGGCCTGGCACAGGGTAATCCTGGCCTGGCACAGGGTAATCCTTACCCAGGGTACTCCTGGCCTGGCACAGGGTACTCCTGGCCTGGCACAGGGTATTCCTGGCCTTGCCCAGGGTATTCCAAAAAGTTTCTAAGTGCTGACACCAGAGAGGCTGTAGCCTCTCTGGTGTAACACGGTGCTGGGGGGAATTGCAAAGTAGTGCCTCCGGGAATATAGAAACCTGGTTTTCGGCTACTGGGACCTCCAGGACGGAGGGCCCGGGCAGTGCACAGAACGGATCCGACCGTAGGTGAGACCTCCGCGGGGAGGTTTGCAGGGGTGGTAGGCCCCCTGCACGGAGCTCACGGAGGCTCCAGGCTGCCCTCCGGGGCTCGACTCTGCTGCAGCCCCAGCTCGGGTGCAGGGTGTCGGGCCCGCAGCAGTCTATCGCAGCCCCCTCTGGAGCTCGCACATGGAGCTCCAGGCTGCCTCAGGGGCTCGGCTCTGCTGCATCCCCAGGTTGGATGCATGGTGTCGGGCAGGCAGCAGTCCATCGCTCACCCCCCCCTCTGGAGCTCTGAGCTCCAGGCTGCCTCAGGGGCTCGACTCTGCTGCATCCCCAGGTTGGATGCATGGTGTCGGGCAGGCAGCAGTGCAACACGGACCCACACATCACACCCACCCTGACCGATTGGCAAACGTGACCCGCCATCGGAGGGCCCCCGCCGGCCAGCTTAGCTGGTGTTCGGGCGGACGGTTCCTCCGGCCTGCGGGTTCGCCTCTAGACGCGGGGGGCAGCAGTCCATCGCTCACCCCCCCTCTGGAGCTCTGAGCTCCAGGCTGCCTCAGGGGCTCGACTCTGCTGCATCCCCAGGTTGGATGCATGGTGTCGGGCAGGCAGCAGTCCATCGCTCACCCCCCCCCCCTCTGGAGCTCTGAGCTCCAGGCTGCCTCAGGGGCTCGACTCTGCTGCATCCCCAGGTTGGATGCAGGGTGTCGGGCAAGCAGCAGTCCATCGCTCACCCCTCTGGTTCTCGGCTCTGAGGAGCTGCCTGGGTCTCTGGTGGGACGCCCAGGGGCAGACGCTTTGTACTTTCGGGCAGATACTACTTTGCAATTCCCCCCAGCACCCTGTACACCAGACAGGCAGGGAGCGCTGGGAGTCACTGTGCTCTCAGCCTCTCTGGTGTCAACACTCTGTCAGAAGGATTACCCTGTGCCAGCCGAAAATCTTCTAAGTGTTGCAGGAATACCCTGGGCAAGGAATACCCTGGGCAAGTGTTGACACCAGAGAGGCTAAAAGCACAGTGACTGCCAGCGCTTGCGGCTTTAGCCTCTCTGGTCTAACACGGTGCTGGGGGGAATTGCAAAGTAGTGCCTCCGTGAAAGTAGAAACCTGGTTTTCGGCTACTGGGACCTCCAGGACGGAGGGCCGGGCAGTGCACAGGACGGATCCGACCGTAGGTGAGACCTCCGCGGGGAGGTTTGCAGGGGTGGTAGGCCCCCTGCACGGAGCTCACGGAGGCTCCAGGCTGCCTCAGGGGCTCGACTCTGCTGCATCCCCAGGTTGGATGCACGGTGTCGGGCAGGCAGCAGTCCATCACGCCCGCTCTGGAGCTCGCACATGGAGCTCCAGGCTGCCTCAGGGGCTCGACTCTGCTGCATCCCCAGGTTGGATGCACGGTGTCGGGCAGGCAGCAGTCCATCACGCCCGCTCTGGAGCTCGCACATGGAGCTCCAGGCTGCCTCAGGGGCTCGACTCTGCTGCATCCCCAGGTTGGATGCACGGTGTCGGGCAGGCAGCAGTCCATCACGCCCGCTCTGGAGCTCGCACATGGAGCTCCAGGCTGCCTCAGGGGCTCGACTCTGCTGCATCCCCAGGTTGGATGCACGGTGTCGGGCAGGCAGCAGTCCATCACGCCCGCTCTGGAGCTCGCACATGGAGCTCCAGGCTGCCTCAGGGGCTCGACTCTGCTGCATCCCCAGGTTGGATGCACGGTGTCGGGCAGGCAGCAGTCCATCACGCCCGCTCTGGAGCTCGCACATGGAGCTCCAGGCTGCCTCAGGGGCTCGACTCTGCTGCATCCCCAGGTTGGATGCACAGTGTCGGGCAGGCAGCAGTCCATCACGCCCGCTCTGGAGCTCGCACATGGAGCTCCAGGCTGCCTCAGGGGCTCGACTCTGCTGCATCCCCAGGTTGGATGCACGGTGTCGGGCAGGCAGCAGTCCATCACGCCCGCTCTGGAGCTCGCACATGGAGCTCCAGGCTGCCTCAGGGGCTCGACTCTGCTGCATCCCCAGGTTGGATGCAGGGTGTCGGGCGGGCAGCAGTCCATCGCTCACCCCTCTGGTTCTCGGCTCTGAGGAGCTGCCTGGGTCTCTGGTGGGACGCCCAGGGGCAGACGCTTTGTACTTTCGGGCAGATACTACTTTGCAATTCCCCCCAGCACCCTGTACACCAGACAGGCAGGGAGCGCTGGGAGTCACTGTGCTCTCAGCCTCTCTGGTGTCAACACTCTCTCAGAAGGATTACCCTGTGCAAGCCGAAAATCTTCTAAGTGTTGAAGGAATACCCTGGGCAAGGAATACCCTGGGCAAGTGTTGACACCAGAGAGGCTAAAAGCACAGTGACTGCCAGCGCTTGTGGCTTTAGCCTCTCTGGTCTAACACGGTGCTGGGGGGAATTGCAAAGTAGTGCCTCCGGGAAAGTAGAAACCTGGTTTTCGGCTACTGGGACCTCCAGGACGGAGTGCCGGGCAGTGCACAGAACGGATCCGACCGTAGGTGAGACCTCCGCGGGGAGGTTTGCAGGGGTGGTAGGCCCCCTGCACGGAGCTCACGGAGCTCCAGGCTGCCCTCCGGGGCTCGACTCTGCTGCAGCCCCAGCTCGGGTGCAGGGTGTCGGGCCCGCAGCAGTGCAACACGCACATCACATCACACCCACCCTGACCGATTGGCAAACGTGACCCGCCATCGGAGGGCCCCCGCCGGCCAGCCTAGCTGGTGTTCGGGCGGACGGTTCCTCCGGCCTGCGGGTTCGCCTCTAGACGCGGGGGGCACGCGCGGAGTGCTCCACCTCCACGTGCTCGACCTCCACGTTCCCCCGTCGCCGCTGGTTGCCTTCCAGCGAGCCTGAGACGCCCTGTCTCACCCAGGTGTCCTACTACGGAGCCCGCCGCCCGGTCCCACGCCCGCTGGGTGTCTGGGAGCCACAGCCGGTCGTAAAGCTGCGGCGGGCCTCCGGAAACACGATGTTTCTCGAACCCTACCTCGAGCCCCGCGGGGCTCTCCACGGGCTAGGCGCACCCGTCCCGTCGTAAACCCGAGCTACGCTCCACGGCTACGGCCTGGGCGTGTGTTGTCCCGGTTCCGGTCCCCACACACAAGGCCTCGCTCCGCCGCCCTCCCCCCCGGGGGAGGCCCACGGCGGGGCACCGCAGCCAGGGCTCTGCACGGGCAGACCCTCCACGGAGGCTACCTGGTTGATCCTGCCAGTAGCATATGCTTGTCTCAAAGATTAAGCCATGCAAGTCTAAGTACACACGGCCGGTACAGTGAAACTGCGAATGGCTCATTAAATCAGTTATGGTTCCTTTGATCGCTCTAACGTTACTTGGATAACTGTGGCAATTCTAGAGCTAATACATGCCAACGAGCGCTGACCCTTGCGGGGATGCGTGCATTTATCAGACCCAAAACCCATGCGGGGTTCCTCTCGGGGAGCCCCGGCCGCTTTGGTGACTCTAGATAACCTCGAGCCGATCGCTGGCCCCCGTGGCGGCGACGTCTCATTCGAATGTCTGCCCTATCAACTTTCGATGGTACTTTGTGTGCCTACCATGGTGACAACGGGTAACGGGGAATCAGGGTTCGATTCCGGAGAGGGAGCCTGAGAAACGGCTACCACATCCAAGGAAGGCAGCAGGCGCGCAAATTACCCACTCCCGACTCGGGGAGGTAGTGACGAAAAATAACAATACAGGACTCTTTCGAGGCCCTGTAATTGGAATGAGTA
>NW_028151671.1:0-73169 GCF_964638095.1 Poromitra crassiceps | reverse complement strand
AGGCTAAGACCGCATTGACTCAGTGCAGTATTCAGCCTCTCTGGTGTCAAGTCTGATTTTGGAAAAAAAAAAAAAAAATCCAAAATCAGACAGAGTGTTGACCAGAGAGGCTAAGACCGCATTGACTCAGTGCGGTATTCAGCCTCTCTGGTGTCAAGTCTGATTTTGGAAAAAAAAAAAAAAAAATCCAAAATCAGACAGAGTGTTGAGACCAGAGAGGCTAAGACCGCATTGACTCAGTGCGGTATTCAGCCTCTCTGGTGTCAAGTCTGATTTTGGAAAAAAAAAAAAAAAAATCCAAAATCAGACAGAGTGTTGAGACCAGAGAGGCTAAGACCGCATTGACTCAGTGCGGTATTCAGCCTCTCTGGTGTCAAGTCTGATTTTGGAAAAAAAAAAAAAAAATCCAAAATCAGACAGAGTGTTGAGACCAGAGAGGCTAAGACCGCATTGACTCAGTGCGGTATTCAGCCTCTCTGGTGTCAAGTCTGATTTTGGAAAAAAAAAAAAAAAATCCAAAATCAGACAGAGTGTTGACACCAGAGAGGCTAAGACCGCATTGACTCAGTGCGGTATTCAGCCTCTCTGGTGTCAAGTCTGATTTTGGAAAAAAAAAAAAAAAATCCAAAATCAGACAGAGTGTTGAGACCAGAGAGGCTAAGACCGCATTGACTCAGTGCGGTATTCAGCCTCTCTGGTGTCAAGTCTGATTTTGGAAAAAAAAAAAAAAAAATCCAAAATCAGACAGAGTGTTGAGACCAGAGAGGCTAAGACCGCATTGACTCAGTGCGGTATTCAGCCTCTCTGGTGTCAAGTCTGATTTTGGAAAAAAAAAAAAAAAATCCAAAATCAGACAGAGTGTTGAGACCAGAGAGGCTAAGACCGCATTGACTCAGTGCGGTATTCAGCCTCTCTGGTGTCAAGTCTGATTTTGGAAAAAAAAAAAAAAAATCCAAAATCAGACAGAGTGTTGAGACCAGAGAGGCTAAGACCGCATTGACTCAGTGCGGTATTCAGCCTCTCTGGTGTCAAGTCTGATTTTGGAAAAAAAAAAAAAAAATCCAAAATCAGACAGAGTGTTGAGACCAGAGAGGCTAAGACCGCATTGACTCAGTGCGGTATTCAGCCTCTCTGGTGTCAAGTCTGATTTTGGAAAAAAAAAAAAAAAATCCAAAATCAGACAGAGTGTTGACACCAGAGAGGCTAAGACCGCATTGACTCAGTGCGGTATTCAGCCTCTCTGGTGTCAAGTCTGATTTTGGAAAAAAAAAAAAAAAATCCAAAATCAGACAGAGTGTTGACACCAGAGAGGCTAAGACCGCATTGACTCAGTGCGGTATTCAGCCTCTCTGGTGTCAAGTCTGATTTTGGAAAAAAAAAAAAAAAATCCAAAATCAGACAGAGTGTTGACACCAGAGAGGCTAAGACCGCATTGACTCAGTGCGGTATTCAGCCTCTCTGGTGTCAAGTCTGATTTTGGAAAAAAAAAAAAAAAATCCAAAATCAGACAGAGTGTTGAGACCAGAGAGGCTAAGACCGCATTGACTCAGTGCGGTATTCAGCCTCTCTGGTGTCAAGTCTGATTTTGGAAAAAAAAAAAAAAAATCCAAAATCAGACAGAGTGTTGACACCAGAGAGGCTAAGACCGCATTGACTCAGTGCGGTATTCAGCCTCTCTGGTGTCAAGTCTGATTTTGGAAAAAAAAAAAAAAAATCCAAAATCAGACAGAGTGTTGACACCAGAGAGGCTAAGACCTGCATTGACTCAGTGCGGTATTCAGCCTCTCTGGTGTCAAGTCTGATTTTGGAAAAAAAAAAAAAAAATCCAAAATCAGACAGAGTGTTGAGACCAGAGAGGCTAAGACCGCATTGACTCAGTGCGGTATTCAGCCTCTCTGGTGTCAAGTCTGATTTTGGAAAAAAAAAAAAAAAATCCAAAATCAGACAGAGTGTTGACACCAGAGAGGCTAAGACCGCATTGACTCAGTGCGGTATTCAGCCTCTCTGGTGTCAAGTCTGATTTTGGAAAAAAAAAAAAAAAATCCAAAATCAGACAGAGTGTTGAGACCAGAGAGGCTAAGACCGCATTGACTCAGTGCAGTATTCAGCCTCTCTGGTGTCAAGTCTGATTTTGGAAAAAAAAAAAAAAAATCCAAAATCAGACAGAGTGTTGAGACCAGAGAGGCTAAGACCGCATTGACTCAGTGCGGTATTCAGCCTCTCTGGTGTCAAGTCTGATTTTGGAAAAAAAAAAAAAAAAATACAAAATCAGACAGAGTGTTGAGACCAGAGAGGCTAAGACCGCATTGACTCAGTGCGGTATTCAGCTTCTCTGGTGTCAAGTCTGATTTTGGAAAAAAAAAAAAAAAATCCAAAATCAGACAGAGTGTTGAGACCAGAGAGGCTAAGACCGCATTGACTCAGTGCGGTATTCAGCCTCTCTGGTGTCAAGTCTGATTTTGGAAAAAAAAAAAAAAAAATCCAAAATCAGACAGAGTGTTGAGACCAGAGAGGCTAAGACCGCATTGACTCAGTGCGGTATTCAGCCTCTCTGGTGTCAAGTCTGATTTTGGAAAAAAAAAAAAAAAAATCCAAAATCAGACAGAGTGTTGAGACCAGAGAGGCTAAGACCGCATTGACTCAGTGCGGTATTCAGCTTCTCTGGTGTCAAGTCTGATTTTGGAAAAAAAAAAAAAAAATCCAAAATCAGACAGAGTGTTGAGACCAGAGAGGCTAAGACCGCATTGACTCAGTGCGGTATTCAGCCTCTCTGGTGTCAAGTCTGATTTTGGAAAAAAAAAAAAAAATCCAAAATCAGACAGAGTGTTGACACCAGAGAGGCTAAGACCGCATTGACTCAGTGCGGTATTCAGCCTCTCTGGTGTAGAGTCTGATTTTGGAAAAAAAAAAAAAAAAATCCAAAATCAGACAGAGTGTTGAGACCAGAGAGGCTAAGACCGCATTGACTCAGTGCGGTATTCAGCCTCTCTGGTGTCAAGTCTGATTTTGGAAAAAAAAAAAAAAATCCAAAATCAGACAGAGTGTTGAAACCAGAGAGGCTAAGACCGCATTGACTCAGTGCGATATTCAGCCTCTCTGGTGTCAAGTCTGATTTTGGAAAAAAAAAAAAAAATCAAAAATCAGACAGAGTGTTGAGACCAGAGAGGCTAAGACCGCATTGACTCAGTGCGGTATTCAGCCTCTCTGGTGTCAAGTCTGATTTTGGAAAAAAAAAAAAAAAATCCAAAATCAGACAGAGTGTTGACACCAGAGAGGCTAAGACCGCATTGACTAAGTGCGGTATTCAGCCTCTCTGGTGTCAAGTCTGATTTTGGAAAAAAAAAAAAAAAAATCCAAAATCAGACAGAGTGTTGACACCAGAGAGGCTAAGACCGCATTGACTCAGTGCAGTATTCAGCCTCTCTGGTGTCAAGTCTGATTTTGGAAAAAAAAAAAAAAAAATCCAAAATCAGACAGAGTGTTGAGACCAGAGAGGCTAAGACCGCATTGACTCAGTGCGGTATTCAGCCTCTCTGGTGTCAAGTCTGATTTTGGAAAAAAAAAAAAAAAATCCAAAATCAGACAGAGTGTTGAGACCAGAGAGGCTAAGACCGCATTGACTCAGTGCGGTATTCAGCCTCTCTGGTGTCAAGTCTGATTTTGGAAAAAAAAAAAAAAAAATCCAAAATCAGACAGAGTGTTGAGACCAGAGAGGCTAAGACCGCATTGACTCAGTGCGGTATTCAGCTTCTCTGGTGTCAAGTCTGATTTTGGAAAAAAAAAAAAAAAATCCAAAATCAGACAGAGTGTTGAGACCAGAGAGGCTAAGACCGCATTGACTCAGTGCGGTATTCAGCCTCTCTGGTGTCAAGTCTGATTTTGGAAAAAAAAAAAAAAATCCAAAATCAGACAGAGTGTTGACACCAGAGAGGCTAAGACCGCATTGACTCAGTGCGGTATTCAGCCTCTCTGGTGTAGAGTCTGATTTTGGAAAAAAAAAAAAAAAAATCCAAAATCAGACAGAGTGTTGAGACCAGAGAGGCTAAGACCGCATTGACTCAGTGCGGTATTCAGCCTCTCTGGTGTCAAGTCTGATTTTGGAAAAAAAAAAAAAAAAATCCAAAATCAGACAGAGTGTTGAGACCAGAGAGGCTAAGACCGCATTGACTCAGTGCGGTATTCAGCCTCTCTGGTGTCAAGTCTGATTTTTGAAAAAAAAAAAAAAAAATCCAAAATCAGACAGAGTGTTGACACCAGAGAGGCTAAGACCGCATTGACTCAGTGCGGTATTCAGCCTCTCTGGTGTCAAGTCTGATTTTGGAAAAAAAAAAAAAAAAATCCAAAATCAGACAGAGTGTTGAGACCAGAGAGGCTAAGACCGCATTGACTCAGTGCAGTATTCAGCCTCTCTGGTGTCAAGTCTGATTTTGGAAAAAAAAAAAAAAAAATCCAAAATCAGACAGAGTGTTGACACCAGAGAGGCTAAGACCGCATTGACTCAGTGCGGTATTCAGCCTGTCTGGTGTCAAGTCTGATTTTGGAAAAAAAAAAAAAAAAATCCAAAATCAGACAGAGTGTTGAGACCAGAGAGGCTAAGACCGCATTGACTCAGTGCGGTATTCAGCCTCTCTGGTGTCAAGTCTGATTTTGGAAAAAAAAAAAAAAAATCCAAAATCAGACAGAGTGTTGACACCAGAGAGGCTAAGACCGCATTGACTCAGTGCGATATTCAGCCTCTCTGGTGTCAAGTCTGATTTTGGAAAAAAAAAAAAAAAATCCAAAATCAGACAGAGTGTTGAGACCAGAGAGGCTAAGACCGCATTGACTCAGTGCGGTATTCAGCCTCTCTGGTGTCAAGTCTGATTTTAGAAAAAAAAAAAAAAAATCCAAAATCAGACAGAGTGTTGAGACCAGAGAGGCTAAGACCGCATTGACTCAGTGCAGTATTCAGCCTCTCTGGTGTCAAGTCTGATTTTTGAAAAAAAAAAAAAAAAATCCAAAATCAGACAGAGGGTTGACACCAGAGAGGCTAAGACCGCATTGACTCAGTGCGGTATTCAGCCTCTCTGGTGTCAAGTCTGATTTTGGTAAAAAAAAAAAAAAAATCCAAAATCAGACAGAGTGTTGACACCAGAGAGGCTAAGACTGCATTGACTCAGTGCGGTATTCAGCCTCTCTGGTGTCAAGTCTGATTTTGGAAAAAAAAAAAAAAAAATCCAAAATCAGACAGAGTGTTGACACCAGAGAGGCTTAGACTGCATTGACTCAGTGCGGTATTCAGCCTCTCTGGTGTCAAGTCTGATTTTGGAAAAAAAAAAAAAAAAAATCCAAAATCAGACAGAGTGTTGAGACCAGAGAGGCTAAGACCGCATTGACTAAGTGCGGTATTCAGCCTCTCTGGTGTCAAGTCTGATTTTGGAAAAAAAAAAAAAAAATCCAAAATCAGACAGAGTGTTGACACCAGAGAGGCTAAGACCGCATTGACTCAGTGCAGTATTCAGCCTCTCTGGTGTCAAGTCTGATTTTGGAAAAAAAAAAAAAAAAATCCAAAATCAGACAGAGTGTTGAGACCAGAGAGGCTAAGACCGCATTGACTCAGTGCGGTATTCAGCCTCTCTGGTGTCAAGTCTGATTTTGGAAAAAAAAAAAAAAAAATCCAAAATCAGACAGAGTGTTGAGACCAGAGAGGCTAAGACCGCATTGACTCAGTGCGGTATTCAGCCTCTCTGGTGTCAAGTCTGATTTTGGAAAAAAAAAAAAAAAAATCCAAAATCAGACAGAGTGTTGAGACCAGAGAGGCTAAGACCGCATTGACTCAGTGCGGTATTCAGCTTCTCTGGTGTCAAGTCTGATTTTGGAAAAAAAAAAAAAAAATCCAAAATCAGACAGAGTGTTGAGACCAGAGAGGCTAAGACCGCATTGACTCAGTGCGGTATTCAGCCTCTCTGGTGTCAAGTCTGATTTTGGAAAAAAAAAAAAAAATCCAAAATCAGACAGAGTGTTGACACCAGAGAGGCTAAGACCGCATTGACTCAGTGCGGTATTCAGCCTCTCTGGTGTAGAGTCTGATTTTGGAAAAAAAAAAAAAAAAATCCAAAATCAGACAGAGTGTTGAGACCAGAGAGGCTAAGACCGCATTGACTCAGTGCGGTATTCAGCCTCTCTGGTGTCAAGTCTGATTTTGGAAAAAAAAAAAAAAAATCCAAAATCAGACAGAGTGTTGAGACCAGAGAGGCTAAGACCGCATTGACTCAGTGCGGTATTCAGCTTCTCTGGTGTCAAGTCTGATTTTGGAAAAAAAAAAAAAAAATCCAAAATCAGACAGAGTGTTGAGACCAGAGAGGCTAAGACCGCATTGACTCAGTGCGGTATTCAGCCTCTCTGGTGTCAAGTCTGATTTTGGAAAAAAAAAAAAAAAATCCAAAATCAGACAGAGTGTTGACACCAGAGAGGCTAAGACCGCATTGACTCAGTGCGGTATTCAGCCTCTCTGGTGTAGAGTCTGATTTTGGAAAAAAAAAAAAAAAAATCCAAAATCAGACAGAGTGTTGAGACCAGAGAGGCTAAGACCGCATTGACTCAGTGCGGTATTCAGCCTCTCTGGTGTCAAGTCTGATTTTGGAAAAAAAAAAAAAAATCCAAAATCAGACAGAGTGTTGAAACCAGAGAGGCTAAGACCGCATTGACTCAGTGCGATATTCAGCCTCTCTGGTGTCAAGTCTGATTTTGGAAAAAAAAAAAAAAAATCAAAAATCAGACAGAGTGTTGACACCAGAGAGGCTAAGACCGCATTGACTAAGTGCGGTATTCAGCCTCTCTGGTGTCAAGTCTGATTTTGGAAAAAAAAAAAAAAAAATCCAAAATCAGACAGAGTGTTGACACCAGAGAGGCTAAGACCGCATTGACTCAGTGCAGTATTCAGCCTCTCTGGTGTCAAGTCTGATTTTGGAAAAAAAAAAAAAAAAATCCAAAATCAGACAGGGTGTTGAGACCAGAGAGGCTAAGACCGCATTGACTCAGTGCGGTATTCAGCCTCTCTGGTGTCAAGTCTGATTTTGGAAAAAAAAAAAAAAAAATCCAAAATCAGACAGAGTGTTGAGACCAGAGAGGCTAAGACCGCATTGACTCAGTGCGGTATTCAGCCTCTCTGGTGTCAAGTCTGATTTTGGAAAAAAAAAAAAAAAAATCCAAAATCAGACAGAGTGTTGAGACCAGAGAGGCTAAGACCGCATTGACTCAGTGCGGTATTCAGCTTCTCTGGTGTCAAGTCTGATTTTGGAAAAAAAAAAAAAAAATCCAAAATCAGACAGAGTGTTGAGACCAGAGAGGCTAAGACTGCATTGACTCAGTGCGGTATTCAGCCTCTCTGGTGTCAAGTCTGATTTTGGAAAAAAAAAAAAAAATCCAAAATCAGACAGAGTGTTGACACCAGAGAGGCTAAGACCGCATTGACTCAGTGCGGTATTCAGCCTCTCTGGTGTAGAGTCTGATTTTGGAAAAAAAAAAAAAAAAATCCAAAATCAGACAGAGTGTTGAGACCAGAGAGGCTAAGACCGCATTGACTCAGTGCGGTATTCAGCCTCTCTGGTGTCAAGTCTGATTTTGGAAAAAAAAAAAAAAAAATCCAAAATCAGACAGAGTGTTGAGACCAGAGAGGCTAAGACCGCATTGACTCAGTGCGGTATTCAGCCTCTCTGGTGTCAAGTCTGATTTTTGAAAAAAAAAAAAAAAAATCCAAAATCAGACAGAGTGTTGAGACCAGAGAGGCTAAGACCGCATTGACTCAGTGCGGTATTCAGCTTCTCTGGTGTCAAGTCTGATTTTGGAAAAAAAAAAAAAAAATCCAAAATCAGACAGAGTGTTGAGACCAGAGAGGCTAAGACCGCATTGACTCAGTGCGGTATTCAGCCTCTCTGGTGTAGAGTCTGATTTTGGAAAAAAAAAAAAAAAAATCCAAAATCAGACAGAGTGTTGAGACCAGAGAGGCTAAGACCGCATTGACTCAGTGCGGTATTCAGCCTCTCTGGTGTCAAGTCTGATTTTGGAAAAAAAAAAAAAAATCCAAAATCAGACAGAGTGTTGAAACCAGAGAGGCTAAGACCGCATTGACTCAGTGCGATATTCAGCCTCTCTGGTGTCAAGTCTGATTTTGGAAAAAAAAAAAAAAAATCAAAAATCAGACAGAGTGTTGAGACCAGAGAGGCTAAGACCGCATTGACTCAGTGCGGTATTCAGCCTCTCTGGTGTCAAGTCTGATTTTGGAAAAAAAAAAAAAATCCAAAATCAGACAGAGTGTTGACACCAGAGAGGCTAAGACCGCATTGACTCAGTGCGGTATTCAGCCTCTCTGGTGTCAAGTCTGATTTTGGAAAAAAAAAAAAAAAAAAATCCAAAATCAGACAGAGTGTTGACACCAGAGAGGCTAAGACCGCATTGACTCAGTGCGGTATTCAGCCTCTCTGGTGTCAAGTCTGATTTTGGAAAAAAAAAAAAAAAAAATCCAAAATCAGACAGAGTGTTGACACCAGAGAGGCTAAGACCGCATTGACTCAGTGCGGTATTCAGCCTCTCTGGTGTCAAGTCTGATTTTGGAAAAAAAAAAAAAAAAAATCCAAAATCAGACAGAGTGTTGAGACCAGAGAGGCTAAGACCGCATTGACTAAGTGCGGTATTCAGCCTCTCTGGTGTCAAGTCTGATTTTGGAAAAAAAAAAAAAAAAAATCCAAAATCAGACAGAGTGTTGACACCAGAGAGGCTAAGACCGCATTGACTCAGTGCGGTATTCAGCCTCTCTGGTGTCAAGTCTGATTTTGGAAAAAAAAAAAAAAAAAATCCAAAATCAGACAGAGTGTTGAGACCAGAGAGGCTAAGACCGCATTGACTCAGTGCAGTATTCAGCCTCTCTGGTGTCAAGTCTGATTTTGGAAAAAAAAAAAAAAAAATCCAAAATCAGACAGAGTGTTGAGACCAGAGAGGCTAAGACCGCATTGACTCAGTGCGGTATTCAGCCTCTCTGGTGTCAAGTCTGATTTTGGAAAAAAAAAAAAAAATCCAAAATCAGACAGAGTGTTGACACCAGAGAGGCTAAGACCGCATTGACTCAGTGCGGTATTCAGCCTCTCTGGTGTCTAGTCTGATTTTGGAAAAAAAAAAAAAAAATCCAAAATCAGACAGAGTGTTGACACCAGAGAGGCTAAGACTGCATTGACTCAGTGCGGTATTCAGCCTCTCTGGTGTCAAGTCTGATTTTGGAAAAAAAAAAAAAAAATCCAAAATCAGACAGAGTGTTGACACCAGAGAGGCTAAGACCGCATTGACTCAGTGCGGTATTCAGCCTCTCTGGTGTCAAGTCTGATTTTGGAAAAAAAAAAAAAAAAATCCAAAATCAGACAGAGTGTTGACACCAGAGAGGCTAAGACTGCATTGACTCAGTGCGGTATTCAGCCTCTCTGGTGTCAAGTCTGATTTTGGAAAAAAAAAAAAAAAAATCCAAAATCAGACAGAGTGTTGAGACCAGAGAGGCTAAGACCGCATTGACTCAGTGCGGTATTCAGCCTCTCTGGTGTCAAGTCTGATTTTGGAAAAAAAAAAAAAAAAATCCAAAATCAGACAGAGTGTTGAGACCAGAGAGGCTAAGACCGCATTGACTCAGTGCGGTATTCAGCCTCTCTGGTGTCAAGTCTGATTTTGGAAAAAAAAAAAAAAAAATCCAAAATCAGACAGAGTGTTGAGACCAGAGAGGCTAAGACCGCATTGACTCAGTGCGGTATTCAGCTTCTCTGGTGTCAAGTCTGATTTTGGAAAAAAAAAAAAAAATCCAAAATCAGACAGAGTGTTGAGACCAGAGAGGCTAAGACCGCATTGACTCAGTGCGGTATTCAGCCTCTCTGGTGTCAAGTCTGATTTTGGAAAAAAAAAAAAAAATCCAAAATCAGACAGAGTGTTGACACCAGAGAGGCTAAGACCGCATTGACTCAGTGCAGTATTCAGCCTCTCTGGTGTAGAGTCTGATTTTGGAAAAAAAAAAAAAAAAATCCAAAATCAGACAGAGTGTTGAGACCAGAGAGGCTAAGACCGCATTGACTCAGTGCGGTATTCAGCCTCTCTGGTGTCAAGTCTGATTTTGGAAAAAAAAAAAAAAAAATCCAAAATCAGACAGAGTGTTGAGACCAGAGAGGCTAAGACCGCATTGACTCAGTGCGGTATTCAGCCTCTCTGGTGTCAAGTCTGATTTTGGAAAAAAAAAAAAAAAAATCCAAAATCAGACAGAGTGTTGAGACCAGAGAGGCTAAGACCGCATTGACTCAGTGCGGTATTCAGCTTCTCTGGTGTCAAGTCTGATTTTGGAAAAAAAAAAAAAAAATCCAAAATCAGACAGAGTGTTGAGACCAGAGAGGCTAAGACCGCATTGACTCAGTGCGGTATTCAGCCTCTCTGGTGTCAAGTCTGATTTTGGAAAAAAAAAAAAAAATCCAAAATCAGACAGAGTGTTGACACCAGAGAGGCTAAGACCGCATTGACTCAGTGCGGTATTCAGCCTCTCTGGTGTAGAGTCTGATTTTGGAAAAAAAAAAAAAAAAATCCAAAATCAGACAGAGTGTTGAGACCAGAGAGGCTAAGACCGCATTGACTCAGTGCGGTATTCAGCCTCTCTGGTGTCAAGTCTGATTTTGGAAAAAAAAAAAAAAATCCAAAATCAGACAGAGTGTTGAAACCAGAGAGGCTAAGACCGCATTGACTCAGTGCGATATTCAGCCTCTCTGGTGTCAAGTCTGATTTTGGAAAAAAAAAAAAAAATCCAAAATCAGACAGAGTGTTGACACCAGAGAGGCTAAGACCGCATTGACTAAGTGCGGTATTCAGCCTCTCTGGTGTCAAGTCTGATTTTGGAAAAAAAAAAAAAAAATCCAAAATCAGACAGAGTGTTGACACCAGAGAGGCTAAGACCGCATTGACTAAGTGCGGTATTCAGCCTCTCTGGTGTCAAGTCTGATTTTGGAAAAAAAAAAAAAAAAATCCAAAATCAGACAGAGTGTTGAGACCAGAGAGGCTAAGACCGCATTGACTCAGTGCGGTATTCAGCTTCTCTGGTGTCAAGTCTGATTTTGGAAAAAAAAAAAAAAAATCCAAAATCAGACAGAGTGTTGAGACCAGAGAGGCTAAGACCGCATTGACTCAGTGCGGTATTCAGCCTCTCTGGTGTCAAGTCTGATTTTGGAAAAAAAAAAAAAAATCCAAAATCAGACAGAGTGTTGACACCAGAGAGGCTAAGACCGCATTGACTCAGTGCGGTATTCAGCCTCTCTGGTGTAGAGTCTGATTTTGGAAAAAAAAAAAAAAAAATCCAAAATCAGACAGAGTGTTGAGACCAGAGAGGCTAAGACCGCATTGACTCAGTGCGGTATTCAGCCTCTCTGGTGTCAAGTCTGATTTTGGAAAAAAAAAAAAAAAAATCCAAAATCAGACAGAGTGTTGAGACCAGAGAGGCTAAGACCGCATTGACTCAGTGCGGTATTCAGCTTCTCTGGTGTCAAGTCTGATTTTGGAAAAAAAAAAAAAAAATCCAAAATCAGACAGAGTGTTGAGACCAGAGAGGCTAAGACCGCATTGACTCAGTGCGGTATTCAGCCTCTCTGGTGTCAAGTCTGATTTTGGAAAAAAAAAAAAAAATCCAAAATCAGACAGAGTGTTGACACCAGAGAGGCTAAGACCGCATTGACTCAGTGCGGTATTCAGCCTCTCTGGTGTAGAGTCTGATTTTGGAAAAAAAAAAAAAAAAATCCAAAATCAGACAGAGTGTTGAGACCAGAGAGGCTAAGACCGCATTGACTCAGTGCGGTATTCAGCCTCTCTGGTGTCAAGTCTGATTTTGGAAAAAAAAAAAAAAATCCAAAATCAGACAGAGTGTTGAAACCAGAGAGGCTAAGACCGCATTGACTCAGTGCGATATTCAGCCTCTCTGGTGTCAAGTCTGATTTTGGAAAAAAAAAAAAAAAATCAAAAATCAGACAGAGTGTTGAGACCAGAGAGGCTAAGACCGCATTGACTCAGTGCGGTATTCAGCCTCTCTGGTGTCAAGTCTGATTTTGGAAAAAAAAAAAAAAATCCAAAATCAGACAGAGTGTTGACACCAGAGAGGCTAAGACCGCATTGACTAAGTGCGGTATTCAGCCTCTCTGGTGTCAAGTCTGATTTTGGAAAAAAAAAAAAAAAAATCCAAAATCAGACAGAGTGTTGACACCAGAGAGGCTAAGACCGCATTGACTCAGTGCAGTATTCAGCCTCTCTGGTGTCAAGTCTGATTTTGGAAAAAAAAAAAAAAAAATCCAAAATCAGACAGAGTGTTGAGACCAGAGAGGCTAAGACCGCATTGACTCAGTGCGGTATTCAGCCTCTCTGGTGTCAAGTCTGATTTTGGAAAAAAAAAAAAAAAAATCCAAAATCAGACAGAGTGTTGAGACCAGAGAGGCTAAGACCGCATTGACTCAGTGCGGTATTCAGCCTCTCTGGTGTCAAGTCTGATTTTGGAAAAAAAAAAAAAAAAATCCAAAATCAGACAGAGTGTTGAGACCAGAGAGGCTAAGACCGCATTGACTCAGTGCGGTATTCAGCTTCTCTGGTGTCAAGTCTGATTTTGGAAAAAAAAAAAAAAAATCCAAAATCAGACAGAGTGTTGAGACCAGAGAGGCTAAGACCGCATTGACTCAGTGCGGTATTCAGCCTCTCTGGTGTCAAGTCTGATTTTGGAAAAAAAAAAAAAAATCCAAAATCAGACAGAGTGTTGACACCAGAGAGGCTAAGACCGCATTGACTCAGTGCGGTATTCAGCCTCTCTGGTGTAGAGTCTGATTTTGGAAAAAAAAAAAAAAAAATCCAAAATCAGACAGAGTGTTGAGACCAGAGAGGCTAAGACCGCATTGACTCAGTGCGGTATTCAGCCTCTCTGGTGTCAAGTCTGATTTTGGAAAAAAAAAAAAAAAAATCCAAAATCAGACAGAGTGTTGAGACCAGAGAGGCTAAGACCGCATTGACTCAGTGCGGTATTCAGCCTCTCTGGTGTCAAGTCTGATTTTTGAAAAAAAAAAAAAAAAATCCAAAATCAGACAGAGTGTTGAGACCAGAGAGGCTAAGACCGCATTGACTCAGTGCGGTATTCAGCTTCTCTGGTGTCAAGTCTGATTTTGGAAAAAAAAAAAAAAAATCCAAAATCAGACAGAGTGTTGAGACCAGAGAGGCTAAGACCGCATTGACTCAGTGCGGTATTCAGCCTCTCTGGTGTCAAGTCTGATTTTGGAAAAAAAAAAAAAAATCCAAAATCAGACAGAGTGTTGACACCAGAGAGGCTAAGACCGCATTGACTCAGTGCGGTATTCAGCCTCTCTGGTGTAGAGTCTGATTTTGGAAAAAAAAAAAAAAAAATCCAAAATCAGACAGAGTGTTGAGACCAGAGAGGCTAAGACCGCATTGACTCAGTGCGGTATTCAGCCTCTCTGGTGTCAAGTCTGATTTTGGAAAAAAAAAAAAAAATCCAAAATCAGACAGAGTGTTGAAACCAGAGAGGCTAAGACCGCATTGACTCAGTGCGATATTCAGCCTCTCTGGTGTCAAGTCTGATTTTGGAAAAAAAAAAAAAAAATCAAAAATCAGACAGAGTGTTGAGACCAGAGAGGCTAAGACCGCATTGACTCAGTGCGGTATTCAGCCTCTCTGGTGTCAAGTCTGATTTTGGAAAAAAAAAAAAAATCCAAAATCAGACAGAGTGTTGACACCAGAGAGGCTAAGACCGCATTGACTCAGTGCGGTATTCAGCCTCTCTGGTGTCAAGTCTGATTTTGGAAAAAAAAAAAAAAAAAAATCCAAAATCAGACAGAGTGTTGACACCAGAGAGGCTAAGACCGCATTGACTCAGTGCGGTATTCAGCCTCTCTGGTGTCAAGTCTGATTTTGGAAAAAAAAAAAAAAAAAATCCAAAATCAGACAGAGTGTTGACACCAGAGAGGCTAAGACCGCATTGACTCAGTGCGGTATTCAGCCTCTCTGGTGTCAAGTCTGATTTTGGAAAAAAAAAAAAAAAAATCCAAAATCAGACAGAGTGTTGAGACCAGAGAGGCTAAGACCGCATTGACTAAGTGCGGTATTCAGCCTCTCTGGTGTCAAGTCTGATTTTGGAAAAAAAAAAAAAAAAAATCCAAAATCAGACAGAGTGTTGACACCAGAGAGGCTAAGACCGCATTGACTCAGTGCGGTATTCAGCCTCTCTGGTGTCAAGTCTGATTTTGGAAAAAAAAAAAAAAAAAATCCAAAATCAGACAGAGTGTTGAGACCAGAGAGGCTAAGACCGCATTGACTCAGTGCAGTATTCAGCCTCTCTGGTGTCAAGTCTGATTTTGGAAAAAAAAAAAAAAAAATCCAAAATCAGACAGAGTGTTGAGACCAGAGAGGCTAAGACCGCATTGACTCAGTGCGGTATTCAGCCTCTCTGGTGTCAAGTCTGATTTTGGAAAAAAAAAAAAAAATCCAAAATCAGACAGAGTGTTGACACCAGAGAGGCTAAGACCGCATTGACTCAGTGCGGTATTCAGCCTCTCTGGTGTCTAGTCTGATTTTGGAAAAAAAAAAAAAAAATCCAAAATCAGACAGAGTGTTGACACCAGAGAGGCTAAGACTGCATTGACTCAGTGCGGTATTCAGCCTCTCTGGTGTCAAGTCTGATTTTGGAAAAAAAAAAAAAAAATCCAAAATCAGACAGAGTGTTGACACCAGAGAGGCTAAGACCGCATTGACTCAGTGCGGTATTCAGCCTCTCTGTAGTAGGGTCATCTGTGGCACTTCCGTGACCGTGGAGAGCGAAGGTCCGTTTCTCAATGGATTTGTCATCTAGGAGGGTTAATAAACAAATTTAGCCGGGGTGTATTTTTAAAAAAGGCGGGGAAAATATTTGAGAGACCAAAATCCAAAATGTCTGCCGTGGAAATGAACTTTTTAATGGTTTGACCTACAATGATGCACAATACATGGTTTCAGAGCTTATTCTGGTCAAGGAATACATATTTGGTGTTTATATAATGATTTGACTTATTTTTGACCTTCAAATACAAGATGGCTGCCAATTTTGAGCTCTAAAAGGCAGTTTTTTCAAAATCGTCATAGAGCCTTCATATTAGGCTTGAATGACAGGTCTTCTCATGATGAGTTGAATAATATACAGTATAAGTACACAGAAGTAATCTCTGAGGTCATTAAAGTCAATGTTTGTGTGTAAACAACAGTTGCTGATTTGCGGTTTCCCATTAAATAGGGTAGGCTACTGAGAATATGGTGTCCAGTTCATCCCATCACATTTTCATAATGAACCAAAAACAATTTTGCACTATAGCCTAACATAAAATAGTATTCTGTATGCAAAGCTAGCAAGGTTAGTTGCTTGAGCTGAATTTAAAGGTCAACTCAAAACAAACAATGAAATTAACTTTGAAATTAAAACTGAATCCTAGGCTATTAAATTTCATCAGCACACAGTAAAGGAAACTTGTCTTTGAACTCAGCTGACTGTCTAGTCCTAATCCCTGTTGTGCAATGTCCCTTTTCAGTGAAGTTTTAGTTTTTGTTAAGAGTATGGACTTTTAATCTTGACCTTGTTGGTAGGCAACGGCCCTTTTTCAGTCAAGCATTTTCAGATTAGCCCAGTCAGTCTGTGAAGCAGTCAGTGTCGCTTTTTCTCTAACTAATGTTAACATTACACACTTTAAGACACTTTGTTTGAGGATATAAAAGGAGGTACGGTGGTGTAGTGGTAAGCACTATCGCCTCACAGCTCGAAGGTCGTGGGTTCGATTCCCACCTGGGACGATGTGAACGCTGAAGGAATGCGTGCCCGTCCGCATGTCCTCGAGTGCCCACCGCCCGGGTGGGGTCGTCAAAAGGGCCTTTCTGTGTGGAGTTTGCATGTTCTCCCCGTGCCTCCCGGGGGTTTTCTTCATATAGGAACCCCCTTCACCAAAAACATGCAATATCGTGGTTGCTAATGTGGTTCACCTCTCTGGTCGTTAAGGGCGCCTGTTCAGAGGGAGGGGAACTGGTTGGAATAGTGTGAACCTCCCACGTGCTATGTCCTACCGGTGAAGCTTCCCCTGTCAGGTGAAAAGAAGCGGCTGGCTAACTGCCCATGTCTCGGAGGAAGCATGGAGCCAGTTTCGGCTCTCCCCAGATCGGCAGAGGGTGGAGTAGCAACCAGGATAAAGAAATTACGTTAGCACTAATGGGGGATAAAAATGGGATAAAAAATCGGGGGGGGGAATATATAAAAAAGAAAACTTTGTTTGAGGTTATCAACGTTATTCACTAGTCTAAAGATAGTTCTACCATCAAGAACATATAAAACAAAAGCAAAAACAATTTTTATTTGCAGAAGTCATCATTGATATTTGGTGTTAGCTAACGTTAGGTAACGTTATTATTTTTAGCTAAAGTTAATGTTATCTGTCTCCACAATTCTGTCAACTGACATATGCATTTGCTTTTGAAAATAAACAGCGTATAACAGCAATATAATATAACAGTAATATAATAGCGAGTTGCTTTCCCTCCCAATGAAAGACAAAGCACACAATGTCCTATGAATGTGTCCTAAAATGTGACAAGCCTTGCAAGCCCACCGATACAATAAATCAAGGCAAATGGGACAGCTTACAATTAAAAGCCCAAGACTGGTCAGGACTTGATAAATTTGATGATGTTTACACCACCACCTCCTGGGAAGATGGGCCAACCAATCGGTACATGCATTCGTCATGTTATATTTCTATTTAATCTTCAGTTATGCTTAAGCAAGCCAGGCTGTTTATTTTCAAAAGCAAATGCATATGTCAGTTGACAGAAGTGTGGAGACAGATAACATTAACTTTAGCTAAAAATAATAATGTTACCTAACGTTAGCTAACACCAAATATCAATGATGACTTCTGCAAATAAAAATTGTTTTTGCTTTTGTTTTATATGTTCTTGATGGTAGAACTATCTTTAGACTAGTGAATAACGTTGATATCCTCAAACAAAGTGTCTTAAAGTGTGTAATGTTAACATTAGTTAGAGAAAAAGCGAGCTAGCGCAAGTGCTGACACTGACTGCTTCACAGACTGACTGAGCTAATCTGAAAATGCTTGACTGAAAAAGGGCCGTTGCCTACCAACAAGGTCAAGATTAAAAGTCCATACTCTTAACAAAAACTAAAACTTCACTGAAAAGGGACATTGCACAACAGGGATTAGGACTAGACAGTCAGCTGAGTTCAAAGACAAGTTTCCTTTACTGTGTGCTGATGAAATTTAGTAGCCTAGGATTCAGTTTTAATTTCAAAGTTAATTTCATTGTTTGTTTTGAGTTGACCTTTAAATTCAGCTCAAGCAACTAACCTTGCTAGCTTTGCATACAGAATACTATTTTATGTTAGGCTATAGACGGTTTTCACCAGAGCGCAACCCCACAGCACTTCCTTTTTCTCAGCATTCGGCAAACTGCAGAAATATTCACTCGACATCATTACTTTTGTTTTCGCTGCTCAGCTGTATAGACGGTTTTCACAGAATGGTCAGTCCTGCACTTGAATGTTTTTTTTTCTTTTATGTCCATAGCAAACACTGCAACAGGAAGTGAGCGGGGGTTCAATTTAGAATGTTTTTGTTGTCAAGTTAAAACCATCTATAGTGCAAAATTGTTTTTGGTTCATTATGAAAATGTGATGGGATGAACTGGACACCATATTCTCAGTAGCCTACCCTATTTAATGGGAAACCGCAAATCAGCAACTGTTGTTTACAGACAAACATTGACTTTATTGACCTCAGAGATTACTTCTGTGTACTTATACTGTATATTGTTCAACTCATCATGAGAAGACCTGTCATTCAAGCCTAATATGAAGGCTCTATGACGATTTTGAAAAAACTGCCTTTTAGAGCTCAAAATTGGCAGCCATCTTGTATTTGAAGGTCAAAAATAAGTCAAATCATTATATAAACACCAAATATGTATTCCTTGACCAGAATAAGCTCTGAAACCATGTATTGTGCATCATTGTAGGTCAAACCATTAAAAAGTTCATTTCCACGGCAGACATTTTGGATTTTGGTCTCTCAAATATTTTCCCCGCCTTTTTTAAAAATACACCCCGGCTAAATTTGTTTATTAACCCTCCTAGATGACAAATCCATTGAGAAACGGACCTTCGCTCTCCACGGTCACGGAAGTGCCACAGATGACCCTACTATGGTGTCAAGTCTGATTTTGGAAAAAAAAAAAAAAAAATCCAAAATCAGACAGAGTGTTGACACCAGAGAGGCTAAGACTGCATTGACTCAGTGCGGTATTCAGCCTCTCTGGTGTCAAGTCTGATTTTGGAAAAAAAAAAAAAAAAATCCAAAATCAGACAGAGTGTTGACACCAGAGAGGCTTAGACTGCATTGACTCAGTGCGGTATTCAGCCTCTCTGGTGTCAAGTCTGATTTTGGAAAAAAAAAAAAAAAAAATCCAAAATCAGACAGAGTGTTGAGACCAGAGAGGCTAAGACCGCATTGACTAAGTGCGGTATTCAGCCTCTCTGGTGTCAAGTCTGATTTTGGAAAAAAAAAAAAAAAAATCCAAAATCAGACAGAGTGTTGACACCAGAGAGGCTAAGACCGCATTGACTCAGTGCAGTATTCAGCCTCTCTGGTGTCAAGTCTGATTTTGGAAAAAAAAAAAAAAAAATCCAAAATCAGACAGAGTGTTGAGACCAGAGAGGCTAAGACCGCATTGACTCAGTGCGGTATTCAGCCTCTCTGGTGTCAAGTCTGATTTTGGAAAAAAAAAAAAAAAAATCCAAAATCAGACAGAGTGTTGAGACCAGAGAGGCTAAGACCGCATTGACTCAGTGCGGTATTCAGCCTCTCTGGTGTCAAGTCTGATTTTGGAAAAAAAAAAAAAAAAATCCAAAATCAGACAGAGTGTTGAGACCAGAGAGGCTAAGACCGCATTGACTCAGTGCGGTATTCAGCTTCTCTGGTGTCAAGTCTGATTTTGGAAAAAAAAAAAAAAAATCCAAAATCAGACAGAGTGTTGAGACCAGAGAGGCTAAGACCGCATTGACTCAGTGCGGTATTCAGCCTCTCTGGTGTCAAGTCTGATTTTGGAAAAAAAAAAAAAAATCCAAAATCAGACAGAGTGTTGACACCAGAGAGGCTAAGACCGCATTGACTCAGTGCAGTATTCAGCCTCTCTGGTGTAGAGTCTGATTTTGGAAAAAAAAAAAAAAAAATCCAAAATCAGACAGAGTGTTGAGACCAGAGAGGCTAAGACCGCATTGACTCAGTGCGGTATTCAGCCTCTCTGGTGTCAAGTCTGATTTTGGAAAAAAAAAAAAAAAAATCCAAAATCAGACAGAGTGTTGAGACCAGAGAGGCTAAGACCGCATTGACTCAGTGCGGTATTCAGCCTCTCTGGTGTCAAGTCTGATTTTGGAAAAAAAAAAAAAAAAATCCAAAATCAGACAGAGTGTTGAGACCAGAGAGGCTAAGACCGCATTGACTCAGTGCGGTATTCAGCTTCTCTGGTGTCAAGTCTGATTTTGGAAAAAAAAAAAAAAAAATCCAAAATCAGACAGAGTGTTGAGACCAGAGAGGCTAAGACCGCATTGACTCAGTGCGGTATTCAGCCTCTCTGGTGTCAAGTCTGATTTTGGAAAAAAAAAAAAAAATCCAAAATCAGACAGAGTGTTGACACCAGAGAGGCTAAGACCGCATTGACTCAGTGCGGTATTCAGCCTCTCTGGTGTAGAGTCTGATTTTGGAAAAAAAAAAAAAAAAATCCAAAATCAGACAGAGTGTTGAGACCAGAGAGGCTAAGACCGCATTGACTCAGTGCGGTATTCAGCCTCTCTGGTGTCAAGTCTGATTTTGGAAAAAAAAAAAAAATCCAAAATCAGACAGAGTGTTGAAACCAGAGAGGCTAAGACCGCATTGACTCAGTGCGATATTCAGCCTCTCTGGTGTCAAGTCTGATTTTGGAAAAAAAAAAAAAAAATCCAAAATCAGACAGAGTGTTGACACCAGAGAGGCTAAGACCGCATTGACTAAGTGCGGTATTCAGCCTCTCTGGTGTCAAGTCTGATTTTGGAAAAAAAAAAAAAAAAATCCAAAATCAGACAGAGTGTTGACACCAGAGAGGCTAAGACCGCATTGACTAAGTGCGGTATTCAGCCTCTCTGGTGTCAAGTCTGATTTTGGAAAAAAAAAAAAAAAAATCCAAAATCAGACAGAGTGTTGACACCAGAGAGGCTAAGACCGCATTGACTCAGTGCAGTATTCAGCCTCTCTGGTGTCAAGTCTGATTTTGGAAAAAAAAAAAAAAAAATCCAAAATCAGACAGAGTGTTGAGACCAGAGAGGCTAAGACCGCATTGACTCAGTGCGGTATTCAGCCTCTCTGGTGTCAAGTCTGATTTTGGAAAAAAAAAAAAAAAAATCCAAAATCAGACAGAGTGTTGAGACCAGAGAGGCTAAGACCGCATTGACTCAGTGCGGTATTCAGCCTCTCTGGTGTCAAGTCTGATTTTGGAAAAAAAAAAAAAAAAATCCAAAATCAGACAGAGTGTTGAGACCAGAGAGGCTAAGACCGCATTGACTCAGTGCGGTATTCAGCTTCTCTGGTGTCAAGTCTGATTTTGGAAAAAAAAAAAAAAAATCCAAAATCAGACAGAGTGTTGAGACCAGAGAGGCTAAGACCGCATTGACTCAGTGCGGTATTCAGCCTCTCTGGTGTCAAGTCTGATTTTGGAAAAAAAAAAAAAAATCCAAAATCAGACAGAGTGTTGACACCAGAGAGGCTAAGACCGCATTGACTCAGTGCGGTATTCAGCCTCTCTGGTGTAGAGTCTGATTTTGGAAAAAAAAAAAAAAAAATCCAAAATCAGACAGAGTGTTGAGACCAGAGAGGCTAAGACCGCATTGACTCAGTGCGGTATTCAGCCTCTCTGGTGTCAAGTCTGATTTTGGAAAAAAAAAAAAAAAAATCCAAAATCAGACAGAGTGTTGAGACCAGAGAGGCTAAGACCGCATTGACTCAGTGCGGTATTCAGCCTCTCTGGTGTCAAGTCTGATTTTGGAAAAAAAAAAAAAAAAATCCAAAATCAGACAGAGTGTTGAGACCAGAGAGGCTAAGACCGCATTGACTCAGTGCGGTATTCAGCTTCTCTGGTGTCAAGTCTGATTTTGGAAAAAAAAAAAAAAAATCCAAAATCAGACAGAGTGTTGAGACCAGAGAGGCTAAGACCGCATTGACTCAGTGCGGTATTCAGCCTCTCTGGTGTCAAGTCTGATTTTGGAAAAAAAAAAAAAAATCCAAAATCAGACAGAGTGTTGACACCAGAGAGGCTAAGACCGCATTGACTCAGTGCGGTATTCAGCCTCTCTGGTGTAGAGTCTGATTTTGGAAAAAAAAAAAAAAAAATCCAAAATCAGACAGAGTGTTGAGACCAGAGAGGCTAAGACCGCATTGACTCAGTGCGGTATTCAGCCTCTCTGGTGTCAAGTCTGATTTTGGAAAAAAAAAAAAAAATCCAAAATCAGACAGAGTGTTGAAACCAGAGAGGCTAAGACCGCATTGACTCAGTGCGATATTCAGCCTCTCTGGTGTCAAGTCTGATTTTGGAAAAAAAAAAAAAAAATCAAAAATCAGACAGAGTGTTGAGACCAGAGAGGCTAAGACCGCATTGACTCAGTGCGGTATTCAGCCTCTCTGGTGTCAAGTCTGATTTTGGAAAAAAAAAAAAAAAATCCAAAATCAGACAGAGTGTTGACACCAGAGAGGCTAAGACCGCATTGACTCAGTGCGGTATTCAGCCTCTCTGGTGTCAAGTCTGATTTTGGAAAAAAAAAAAAAAAAAAATCCAAAATCAGACAGAGTGTTGACACCAGAGAGGCTAAGACCGCATTGACTCAGTGCGGTATTCAGCCTCTCTGGTGTCAAGTCTGATTTTGGAAAAAAAAAAAAAAAAAATCCAAAATCAGACAGAGTGTTGACACCAGAGAGGCTAAGACCGCATTGACTCAGTGCGGTATTCAGCCTCTCTGGTGTCAAGTCTGATTTTGGAAAAAAAAAAAAAAAAAATCCAAAATCAGACAGAGTGTTGAGACCAGAGAGGCTAAGACCGCATTGACTAAGTGCGGTATTCAGCCTCTCTGGTGTCAAGTCTGATTTTTGAAAAAAAAAAAAAAAAATCCAAAATCAGACAGAGTGTTGACACCAGAGAGGCTAAGACCGCATTGACTCAGTGCGGTATTCAGCCTCTCTGGTGTCAAGTCTGATTTTGGAAAAAAAAAAAAAAAAAATCCAAAATCAGACAGAGTGTTGAGACCAGAGAGGCTAAGACCGCATTGACTCAGTGCAGTATTCAGCCTCTCTGGTGTCAAGTCTGATTTTGGAAAAAAAAAAAAAAAAAATCCAAAATCAGACAGAGTGTTGAGACCAGAGAGGCTAAGACCGCATTGACTCAGTGCGGTATTCAGCCTCTCTGGTGTCAAGTCTGATTTTGGAAAAAAAAAAAAAATCCAAAATCAGACAGAGTGTTGACACCAGAGAGGCTAAGACAGCATTGACTCAGTGCGGTATTCAGCCTCTCTGGTGTCAAGTCTGATTTTGGAAAAAAAAAAAAAAAATCCAAAATCAGACAGAGTGTTGACACCAGAGAGGCTAAGACTGCATTGACTCAGTGCGGTATTCAGCCTCTCTGGTGTCAAGTCTGATTTTGGAAAAAAAAAAAAAAAAATCCAAAATCAGACAGAGTGTTGACACCAGAGAGGCTTAGACTGCATTGACTCAGTGCGGTATTCAGCCTCTCTGGTGTCAAGTCTGATTTTGGAAAAAAAAAAAAAAAAAATCCAAAATCAGACAGAGTGTTGAGACCAGAGAGGCTAAGACCGCATTGACTAAGTGCGGTATTCAGCCTCTCTGGTGTCAAGTCTGATTTTGGAAAAAAAAAAAAAAAAATCCAAAATCAGACAGAGTGTTGACACCAGAGAGGCTAAGACTGCATTGACTCAGTGCAGTATTCAGCCTCTCTGGTGTCAAGTCTGATTTTGGAAAAAAAAAAAAAAAAATCCAAAATCAGACAGAGTGTTGAGACCAGAGAGGCTAAGACCGCATTGACTCAGTGCGGTATTCAGCCTCTCTGGTGTCAAGTCTGATTTTGGAAAAAAAAAAAAAAAAATCCAAAATCAGACAGAGTGTTGAGACCAGAGAGGCTAAGACTGCATTGACTCAGTGCGGTATTCAGCCTCTCTGGTGTCAAGTCTGATTTTGGAAAAAAAAAAAAAAAAATCCAAAATCAGACAGAGTGTTGAGACCAGAGAGGCTAAGACCGCATTGACTCAGTGCGGTATTCAGCTTCTCTGGTGTCAAGTCTGATTTTGGAAAAAAAAAAAAAAAATCCAAAATCAGACAGAGTGTTGAGACCAGAGAGGCTAAGACTGCATTGACTCAGTGCGGTATTCAGCCTCTCTGGTGTCAAGTCTGATTTTGGAAAAAAAAAAAAAAAATCCAAAATCAGACAGAGTGTTGACACCAGAGAGGCTAAGACCGCATTGACTCAGTGCGGTATTCAGCCTCTCTGGTGTAGAGTCTGATTTTGGAAAAAAAAAAAAAAAAATCCAAAATCAGACAGAGTGTTGAGACCAGAGAGGCTAAGACCGCATTGACTCAGTGCGGTATTCAGCCTCTCTGGTGTCAAGTCTGATTTTGGAAAAAAAAAAAAAAAAATCCAAAATCAGACAGAGTGTTGAGACCAGAGAGGCTAAGACCGCATTGACTCAGTGCGGTATTCAGCCTCTCTGGTGTCAAGTCTGATTTTGGAAAAAAAAAAAAAAAAATCCAAAATCAGACAGAGTGTTGAGACCAGAGAGGCTAAGACCGCATTGACTCAGTGCGGTATTCAGCTTCTCTGGTGTCAAGTCTGATTTTGGAAAAAAAAAAAAAAAATCCAAAATCAGACAGAGTGTTGAGACCAGAGAGGCTAAGACCGCATTGACTCAGTGCGGTATTCAGCCTCTCTGGTGTCAAGTCTGATTTTGGAAAAAAAAAAAAAAATCCAAAATCAGACAGAGTGTTGACACCAGAGAGGCTAAGACCGTATTGACTCAGTGCGGTATTCAGCCTCTCTGGTGTAGAGTCTGATTTTGGAAAAAAAAAAAAAAAAATCCAAAATCAGACAGAGTGTTGAGACCAGAGAGGCTAAGACCGCATTGACTCAGTGCGGTATTCAGCCTCTCTGGTGTCAAGTCTGATTTTGGAAAAAAAAAAAAAAAATCCAAAATCAGACAGAGTGTTGAAACCAGAGAGGCTAAGACCGCATTGACTCAGTGCGATATTCAGCCTCTCTGGTGTCAAGTCTGATTTTGGAAAAAAAAAAAAAAAATCAAAAATCAGACAGAGTGTTGAGACCAGAGAGGCTAAGACCGCATTGACTCAGTGCGGTATTCAGCCTCTCTGGTGTCAAGTCTGATTTTGGAAAAAAAAAAAAAAATCCAAAATCAGACAGAGTGTTGACACCAGAGAGGCTAAGACCGCATTGACTCAGTGCGGTATTCAGCCTCTCTGGTGTCAAGTCTGATTTTGGAAAAAAAAAAAAAAAAAAATCCAAAATCAGACAGAGTGTTGACACCAGAGAGGCTAAGACCGCATTGACTCAGTGCGGTATTCAGCCTCTCTGGTGTCAAGTCTGATTTTGGAAAAAAAAAAAAAAAAAATCCAAAATCAGACAGAGTGTTGACACCAGAGAGGCTAAGACCGCATTGACTCAGTGCGGTATTCAGCCTCTCTGGTGTCAAGTCTGATTTTGGAAAAAAAAAAAAAAAAAATCCAAAATCAGACAGAGTGTTGAGACCAGAGAGGCTAAGACCGCATTGACTAAGTGCGGTATTCAGCCTCTCTGGTGTCAAGTCTGATTTTGGAAAAAAAAAAAAAAAAAATCCAAAATCAGACAGAGTGTTGACACCAGAGAGGCTAAGACCGCATTGACTCAGTGCGGTATTCAGCCTCTCTGGTGTCAAGTCTGATTTTGGAAAAAAAAAAAAAATCCAAAATCAGACAGAGTGTTGACACCAGAGAGGCTAAGACCGCATTGACTCAGTGCGGTATTCAGCCTCTCTGGTGTCAAGTCTGATTTTGGAAAAAAAAAAAAAAAAAATCCAAAATCAGACAGAGTGTTGACACCAGAGAGGCTAAGACCGCATTGACTCAGTGCGGTATTCAGCCTCTCTGGTGTCAAGTCTGATTTTGGAAAAAAAAAAAAAAAAAAAATCCAAAATCAGACAGAGTGTTGAGACCAGAGAGGCTAAGACCGCATTGACTCAGTGCGGTATTCAGCTTCTCTGGTGTCAAGTCTGATTTTGGAAAAAAAAAAAAAAAATCCAAAATCAGACAGAGTGTTGAGACCAGAGAGGCTAAGACCGCATTGACTCAGTGCGGTATTCAGCCTCTCTGGTGTCAAGTCTGATTTTGGAAAAAAAAAAAAAAATCCAAAATCAGACAGAGTGTTGACACCAGAGAGGCTAAGACCGCATTGACTCAGTGCGGTATTCAGCCTCTCTGGTGTCAAGTCTGATTTTGGAAAAAAAAAAAAAAAAATCCAAAATCAGACAGAGTGTTGAGACCAGAGAGGCTAAGACCGCATTGACTCAGTGCAGTATTCAGCCTCTCTGGTGTCAAGTCTGATTTTGGAAAAAAAAAAAAAAAAATCCAAAATCAGACAGAGTGTTGAGACCAGAGAGGCTAAGACCGCATTGACTCAGTGCGGTATTCAGCCTCTCTGGTGTCAAGTCTGATTTTGGAAAAAAAAAAAAAAAAAATCCAAAATCAGACAGAGTGTTGAGACCAGAGAGGCTAACACCGCATTGACTCAGTGCGGTATTCAGCTTCTCTGGTGTCAAGTCTGATTTTGGAAGAAAAAAAAAAAAATCCAAAATCAGACAGAGTGTTGAGACCAGAGAGGCTAAGACCGCATTGACTCAGTGCGGTATTCAGCCTCTCTGGTGTCAAGTCTGATTTTGGAAAAAAAAAAAAAAAATCCAAAATCAGACAGAGTGTTGACACCAGAGAGGCTAAGACCGCATTGACTCAGTGCGGTATTCAGCCTCTCTGGTGTCAAGTCTGATTTTGGAAAAAAAAAAAAAAAAAAATCCAAAATCAGACAGAGTGTTGACAACAGAGAGGCTAAGACCGCATTGACTCAGTGCGGTATTCAGCCTCTCTGGTGTCAAGTCTGATTTTGGAAAAAAAAAAAAAAAAAATCCAAAATCAGACAGAGTGTTGACACCAGAGAGGCTAAGACCGCATTGACTCAGTGCGGTATTCAGCCTCTCTGGTGTCAAGTCTGATTTTGGAAAAAAAAAAAAAAAAAATCCAAAATCAGACAGAGTGTTGAGACCAGAGAGGCTAAGACCGCATTGACTAAGTGCGGTATTCAGCCTCTCTGGTGTCAAGTCTGATTTTGGAAAAAAAAAAAAAAAAAATCCAAAATCAGACAGAGTGTTGACACCAGAGAGGCTAAGACCGCATTGACTCAGTGCGGTATTCAGCCTCTCTGGTGTCAAGTCTGATTTTGGAAAAAAAAAAAAAAATCCAAAATCAGACAGAGTGTTGACACCAGAGAGGCTAAGACCGCATTGACTCAGTGCGGTATTCAGCCTCTCTGGTGTCAAGTCTGATTTTGGAAAAAAAAAAAAAAAAATCCAAAATCAGACAGAGTGTTGACACCAGAGAGGCTAAGACCGCATTGACTCAGTGCGGTATTCAGCCTCTCTGGTGTCAAGTCTGATTTTGGAAAAAAAAAAAAAAAAAAAAATCCAAAATCAGACAGAGTGTTGAGACCAGAGAGGCTAAGACCGCATTGACTCAGTGCGGTATTCAGCTTCTCTGGTGTCAAGTCTGATTTTGGAAAAAAAAAAAAAAAAATCCAAAATCAGACAGAGTGTTGAGACCAGAGAGGCTAAGACCGCATTGACTCAGTGCGGTATTCAGCCTCTCTGGTGTCAAGTCTGATTTTGGAAAAAAAAAAAAAAAATCCAAAATCAGACAGAGTGTTGACACCAGAGAGGCTAAGACCGCATTGACTCAGTGCGGTATTCAGCCTCTCTGGTGTCAAGTCTGATTTTGGAAAAAAAAAAAAAAAAATCCAAAATCAGACAGAGTGTTGAGACCAGAGAGGCTAAGACCGCATTGACTCAGTGCAGTATTCAGCCTCTCTGGTGTCAAGTCTGATTTTGGAAAAAAAAAAAAAAAAATCCAAAATCAGACAGAGTGTTGAGACCAGAGAGGCTAAGACCGCATTGACTCAGTGCGGTATTCAGCCTCTCTGGTGTCAAGTCTGATTTTGGAAAAAAAAAAAAAAAAAATCCAAAATCAGACAGAGTGTTGAGACCAGAGAGGCTAACACCGCATTGACTCAGTGCGGTATTCAGCTTCTCTGGTGTCAAGTCTGATTTTGGAAGAAAAAAAAAAAAATCCAAAATCAGACAGAGTGTTGAGACCAGAGAGGCTAAGACCGCATTGACTCAGTGCGGTATTCAGCCTCTCTGGTGTCAAGTCTGATTTTGGAAAAAAAAAAAAAAAAATCCAAAATCAGACAGAGTGTTGACACCAGAGAGGCTAAGACCGCATTGACTCAGTGCGGTATTCAGCCTCTCTGGTGTCAAGTCTGATTTTGGAAAAAAAAAAAAAAAAAAAAATCCAAAATCAGACAGAGTGTTGAGACCAGAGAGGCTAAGACCGCATTGACTCAGTGCGGTATTCAGCTTCTCTGGTGTCAAGTCTGATTTTGGAAAAAAAAAAAAAAAATCCAAAATCAGACAGAGTGTTGAGACCAGAGAGGCTAAGACCGCATTGACTCAGTGCGGTATTCAGCCTCTCTGGTGTCAAGTCTGATTTTGGAAAAAAAAAAAAAAATCCAAAATCAGACAGAGTGTTGACACCAGAGAGGCTAAGACCGCATTGACTCAGTGCGGTATTCAGCCTCTCTGGTGTCAAGTCTGATTTTGGAAAAAAAAAAAAAAAAATCCAAAATCAGACAGAGTGTTGAGACCAGAGAGGCTAAGACCGCATTGACTCAGTGCAGTATTCAGCCTCTCTGGTGTCAAGTCTGATTTTGGAAAAAAAAAAAAAAAAATCCAAAATCAGACAGAGTGTTGAGACCAGAGAGGCTAAGACCGCATTGACTCAGTGCGGTATTCAGCCTCTCTGGTGTCAAGTCTGATTTTGGAAAAAAAAAAAAAAAAAATCCAAAATCAGACAGAGTGTTGAGACCAGAGAGGCTAACACCGCATTGACTCAGTGCGGTATTCAGCTTCTCTGGTGTCAAGTCTGATTTTGGAAGAAAAAAAAAAAAATCCAAAATCAGACAGAGTGTTGAGACCAGAGAGGCTAAGACCGCATTGACTCAGTGCGGTATTCAGCCTCTCTGGTGTCAAGTCTGATTTTGGAAAAAAAAAAAAAAATCCAAAATCAGACAGAGTGTTGAAACCAGAGAGGCTAAGACCGCATTGACTCAGTGCGATATTCAGCCTCTCTGGTGTCAAGTCTGATTTTGGAAAAAAAAAAAAAAAAAAAAAAATCAGACAGAGTGTTGAGACCAGAGAGGCTAAGACCGCATTGACTCAGTGCGGTATTCAGCCTCTCTGGTGTCAAGTCTGATTTTGGAAAAAAAAAAAAAAAATCCAAAATCAGACAGAGTGTTGACACCAGAGAGGCTAAGACCGCATTGACTCAGTGCGGTATTCAGCCTCTCTGGTGTCAAGTCTGATTTTGGAAAAAAAAAAAAAAAAAAATCCAAAATCAGACAGAGTGTTGACACCAGAGAGGCTAAGACCGCATTGACTCAGTGCGGTATTCAGCCTCTCTGGTGTCAAGTCTGATTTTGGAAAAAAAAAAAAAAAAAATCCAAAATCAGACAGAGTGTTGACACCAGAGAGGCTAAGACCGCATTGACTCAGTGCGGTATTCAGCCTCTCTGGTGTCAAGTCTGATTTTGGAAAAAAAAAAAAAAAAAAATCCAAAATCAGACAGAGTGTTGACACCAGAGAGGCTAAGACCGCATTGACTCAGTGCGGTATTCAGCCTCTCTGGTGTCAAGTCTGATTTTGGGAAAAAAAAAAAAAAAAATCCAAAATCAGACAGAGTGTTGACACCAGAGAGGCTAAGACCGCATTGACTCAGTGCGGTATTCAGCCTCTCTGGTGTCAAGTCTGATTTTGGAAAAAAAAAAAAAAAAAAATCCAAAATCAGACAGAGTGTTGACACCAGAGAGGCTAAGACCGCATTGACTCAGTGCGGTATTCAGCCTCTCTGGTGTCAAGTCTGATTTTGGAAAAAAAAAAAAAAATCCAAAATCAGACAGAGTGTTGACACCAGAGAGGCTAAGACCGCATTGACTCAGTGCGGTATTCAGCCTCTCTGGTGTCAAGTCTGATTTTGGAAAAAAAAAAAAAAAAAATCCAAAATCAGACAGAGTGTTGACACCAGAGAGGCTAAGACCGCATTGACTCAGTGCGGTATTCAGCCTCTCTGGTGTCAAGTCTGATTTTGGAAAAAAAAAAAAAAAAAAAATCCAAAATCAGACAGAGTGTTGAGACCAGAGAGGCTAAGACCGCATTGACTCAGTGCGGTATTCAGCTTCTCTGGTGTCAAGTCTGATTTTGGAAAAAAAAAAAAAAAATCCAAAATCAGACAGAGTGTTGAGACCAGAGAGGCTAAGACCGCATTGACTCAGTGCGGTATTCAGCCTCTCTGGTGTCAAGTCTGATTTTGGAAAAAAAAAAAAAAATCCAAAATCAGACAGAGTGTTGACACCAGAGAGGCTAAGACCGCATTGACTCAGTGCGGTATTCAGCCTCTCTGGTGTCAAGTCTGATTTTGGAAAAAAAAAAAAAAAAATCCAAAATCAGACAGAGTGTTGAGACCAGAGAGGCTAAGACCGCATTGACTCAGTGCAGTATTCAGCCTCTCTGGTGTCAAGTCTGATTTTGGAAAAAAAAAAAAAAAATCCAAAATCAGACAGAGTGCTGAGACCAGAGAGGCTAAGACCACATTGACTCAGTGCGGTATTCAGCCTCTCTGGTGTCAAGTCTGATTTTGGAAAAAAAAAAAAAAAAAATCCAAAATCAGACAGAGTGTTGAGACCAGAGAGGCTAACACCGCATTGACTCAGTGCGGTATTCAGCTTCTCTGGTGTCAAGTCTGATTTTGGAAGAAAAAAAAAAAAATCCAAAATCAGACAGAGTGTTGAGACCAGAGAGGCTAAGACCGCATTGACTCAGTGCGGTATTCAGCCTCTCTGGTGTCAAGTCTGATTTTGGAAAAAAAAAAAAAAATCCAAAATCAGACAGAGTGTTGAAACCAGAGAGGCTAAGACCGCATTGACTCAGTGCGATATTCAGCCTCTCTGGTGTCAAGTCTGATTTTGGAAAAAAAAAAAAAAAAAAAAAAATCAGACAGAGTGTTGAGACCAGAGAGGCTAAGACCGCATTGACTCAGTGCGGTATTCAGCCTCTCTGGTGTCAAGTCTGATTTTGGGAAAAAAAAAAAAAAATCCAAAATCAGACAGAGTGTTGACACCAGAGAGGCTAAGACCGCATTGACTCAGTGCGGTATTCAGCCTCTCTGGTGTCAAGTCTGATTTTGGAAAAAAAAAAAAAAAAAAATCCAAAATCAGACAGAGTGTTGACACCAGAGAGGCTAAGACCGCATTGACTCAGTGCGGTATTCAGCCTCTCTGGTGTCAAGTCTGATTTTGGAAAAAAAAAAAAAAAAAATCCAAAATCAGACAGAGTGTTGACACCAGAGAGGCTAAGACCGCATTGACTCAGTGCGGTATTCAGCCTCTCTGGTGTCAAGTCTGATTTTGGAAAAAAAAAAAAAAAAAATCCAAAATCAGACAGAGTGTTGAGACCAGAGAGGCTAAGACCGCATTGACTAAGTGCGGTATTCAGCCTCTCTGGTGTCAAGTCTGATTTTGGAAAAAAAAAAAAAAAAAATCCAAAATCAGACAGAGTGTTGACACCAGAGAGGCTAAGACCGCATTGACTCAGTGCGGTATTCAGCCTCTCTGGTGTCAAGTCTGATTTGGGAAAAAAAAAAAAAAAAATCCAAAATCAGACAGAGTGTTGAGACCAGAGAGGCTAAGACCGCATTGACTAAGTGCGGTATTCAGCCTCTCTGGTGTCAAGTCTGATTTTTGAAAAAAAAAAAAAAAAATCCAAAATCAGACAGAGTGTTGACACCAGAGAGGCTAAGACCGCATTGACTCAGTGCGATATTCAGCCTCTCTGGTGTCAAGTCTGATTTGGAAAAAAAAAAAAAAAAAATCCAAAATCAGACAGAGTGTTGAGACCAGAGAGGCTAAGACCGCATTGACTAAGTGCGGTATTCAGCCTCTCTGGTGTCAAGTCTGATTTTTGAAAAAAAAAAAAAAAAATCCAAAATCAGACAGAGTGTTGACACCAGAGAGGCTAAGACCGCATTGACTCAGTGCGGTATTCAGCCTCTCTGGTGTCAAGTCTGATTTTGGAAAAAAAAAAAAAAAAAATCCAAAATCAGACAGAGTGTTGAGACCAGAGAGGCTAAGACCGCATTGACTCAGTGCAGTATTCAGCCTCTCTGGTGTCAAGTCTGATTTTGGAAAAAAAAAAAAAAAAATCCAAAATCAGACAGAGTGTTGAGACCAGAGAGGCTAAGACCGCATTGACTCAGTGCGGTATTCAGCCTCTCTGGTGTCAAGTCTGATTTTGGAAAAAAAAAAAAAATCCAAAATCAGACAGAGTGTTGACACCAGAGAGGCTAAGACCGCATTGACTCAGTGCGGTATTCAGCCTCTCTGGTGTCAAGTCTGATTTTGGAAAAAAAAAAAAAAAAATCCAAAATCAGACAGAGTGTTGACACCAGAGAGGCTAAGACTGCATTGACTCAGTGCGGTATTCAGCCTCTCTGGTGTCAAGTCTGATTTTGGAAAAAAAAAAAAAAAAATCCAAAATCAGACAGAGTGTTGACACCAGAGAGGCTTAGACTGCATTGACTCAGTGCGGTATTCAGCCTCTCTGGTGTCAAGTCTGATTTTGGAAAAAAAAAAAAAAAAAATCCAAAATCAGACAGAGTGTTGAGACCAGAGAGGCTAAGACCGCATTGACTAAGTGCGGTATTCAGCCTCTCTGGTGTCAAGTCTGATTTTGGAAAAAAAAAAAAAAAAATCCAAAATCAGACAGAGTGTTGACACCAGAGAGGCTAAGACTGCATTGACTCAGTGCAGTATTCAGCCTCTCTGGTGTCAAGTCTGATTTTGGAAAAAAAAAAAAAAAAATCCAAAATCAGACAGAGTGTTGAGACCAGAGAGGCTAAGACCGCATTGACTCAGTGCGGTATTCAGCCTCTCTGGTGTCAAGTCTGATTTTGGAAAAAAAAAAAAAAAAATCCAAAATCAGACAGAGTGTTGAGACCAGAGAGGCTAAGACCGCATTGACTCAGTGCGGTATTCAGCCTCTCTGGTGTCAAGTCTGATTTTGGAAAAAAAAAAAAAAAAATCCAAAATCAGACAGAGTGTTGAGACCAGAGAGGCTAAGACCGCATTGACTCAGTGCGGTATTCAGCCTCTCTGGTGTCAAGTCTGATTTTGGAAAAAAAAAAAAAAAATCCAAAATCAGACAGAGTGTTGACACCAGAGAGGCTAAGACCGCATTGACTCAGTGCGGTATTCAGCCTCTCTGGTGTAGAGTCTGATTTTGGAAAAAAAAAAAAAAAAATCCAAAATCAGACAGAGTGTTGAGACCAGAGAGGCTAAGACCGCATTGACTCAGTGCGGTATTCAGCCTCTCTGGTGTCAAGTCTGATTTTGGAAAAAAAAAAAAAAAAATCCAAAATCAGACAGAGTGTTGAGACCAGAGAGGCTAAGACCGCATTGACTCAGTGCGGTATTCAGCCTCTCTGGTGTCAAGTCTGATTTTGGAAAAAAAAAAAAAAAAATCCAAAATCAGACAGAGTGTTGAGACCAGAGAGGCTAAGACCGCATTGACTCAGTGCGGTATTCAGCTTCTCTGGTGTCAAGTCTGATTTTGGAAAAAAAAAAAAAAAATCCAAAATCAGACAGAGTGTTGAGACCAGAGAGGCTAAGACTGCATTGACTCAGTGCGGTATTCAGCCTCTCTGGTGTCAAGTCTGATTTTGGAAAAAAAAAAAAAAATCCAAAATCAGACAGAGTGTTGACACCAGAGAGGCTAAGACCGTATTGACTCAGTGCGGTATTCAGCCTCTCTGGTGTAGAGTCTGATTTTGGAAAAAAAAAAAAAAAAATCCAAAATCAGACAGAGTGTTGAGACCAGAGAGGCTAAGACCGCATTGACTCAGTGCGGTATTCAGCCTCTCTGGTGTCAAGTCTGATTTTGGAAAAAAAAAAAAAAAATCCAAAATCAGACAGAGTGTTGAAACCAGAGAGGCTAAGACCGCATTGACTCAGTGCGATATTCAGCCTCTCTGGTGTCAAGTCTGATTTTGGAAAAAAAAAAAAAAAATCAAAAATCAGACAGAGTGTTGAGACCAGAGAGGCTAAGACCGCATTGACTCAGTGCGGTATTCAGCCTCTCTGGTGTCAAGTCTGATTTTGGAAAAAAAAAAAAAAATCCAAAATCAGACAGAGTGTTGACACCAGAGAGGCTAAGACCGCATTGACTCAGTGCGGTATTCAGCCTCTCTGGTGTCAAGTCTGATTTTGGAAAAAAAAAAAAAAAAAAATCCAAAATCAGACAGAGTGTTGACACCAGAGAGGCTAAGACCGCATTGACTCAGTGCGGTATTCAGCCTCTCTGGTGTCAAGTCTGATTTTGGAAAAAAAAAAAAAAAAAATCCAAAATCAGACAGAGTGTTGACACCAGAGAGGCTAAGACCGCATTGACTCAGTGCGGTATTCAGCCTCTCTGGTGTCAAGTCTGATTTTGGAAAAAAAAAAAAAAAAAATCCAAAATCAGACAGAGTGTTGAGACCAGAGAGGCTAAGACCGCATTGACTAAGTGCGGTATTCAGCCTCTCTGGTGTCAAGTCTGATTTTGGAAAAAAAAAAAAAAAAAATCCAAAATCAGACAGAGTGTTGACACCAGAGAGGCTAAGACCGCATTGACTCAGTGCGGTATTCAGCCTCTCTGGTGTCAAGTCTGATTTGGGAAAAAAAAAAAAAAAAAATCCAAAATCAGACAGAGTGTTGAGACCAGAGAGGCTAAGACCGCATTGACTAAGTGCGGTATTCAGCCTCTCTGGTGTCAAGTCTGATTTTTGAAAAAAAAAAAAAAAAATCCAAAATCAGACAGAGTGTTGACACCAGAGAGGCTAAGACCGCATTGACTCAGTGCGGTATTCAGCCTCTCTGGTGTCAAGTCTGATTTTGGAAAAAAAAAAAAAAAAAATCCAAAATCAGACAGAGTGTTGAGACCAGAGAGGCTAAGACCGCATTGACTCAGTGCAGTATTCAGCCTCTCTGGTGTCAAGTCTGATTTTGGAAAAAAAAAAAAAAAAATCCAAAATCAGACAGAGTGTTGAGACCAGAGAGGCTAAGACCGCATTGACTCAGTGCGGTATTCAGCCTCTCTGGTGTCAAGTCTGATTTTGGAAAAAAAAAAAAAAAATCCAAAATCAGACAGAGTGTTGACACCAGAGAGGCTAAGACCGCATTGACTCAGTGCGGTATTCAGCCTCTCTGGTGTCAAGTCTGATTTTGAAAAAAAAAAAAAAAAAAATCCAAAATCAGACAGAGTGTTGACACCAGAGAGGCTAAGACCGCATTGACTCAGTGCGGTATTCAGCCTCTCTGGTGTCAAGTCTGATTTTGGAAAAAAAAAAAAAAAAAATCCAAAATCAGACAGAGTGTTGAGACCAGAGAGGCTAAGACCGCATTGACTAAGTGCGGTATTCAGCCTCTCTGGTGTCAAGTCTGATTTTGGAAAAAAAAAAAAAAAAAATCCAAAATCAGACAGAGTGTTGACACCAGAGAGGCTAAGACCGCATTGACTCAGTGCGGTATTCAGCCTCTCTGGTGTCAAGTCTGATTTTGGAAAAAAAAAAAAAAATCCAAAATCAGACAGAGTGTTGACACCAGAGAGGCTAAGACCGCATTGACTCAGTGCGGTATTCAGCCTCTCTGGTGTCAAGTCTGATTTTGGAAAAAAAAAAAAAAAAATCCAAAATCAGACAGAGTGTTGACACCAGAGAGGCTAAGACCGCATTGACTCAGTGCGGTATTCAGCCTCTCTGGTGTCAAGTCTGATTTTGGAAAAAAAAAAAAAAAAAAAAATCCAAAATCAGACAGAGTGTTGAGACCAGAGAGGCTAAGACCGCATTGACTCAGTGCGGTATTCAGCTTCTCTGGTGTCAAGTCTGATTTTGGAAAAAAAAAAAAAAAATCCAAAATCAGACAGAGTGTTGAGACCAGAGAGGCTAAGACCGCATTGACTCAGTGCGGTATTCAGCCTCTCTGGTGTCAAGTCTGATTTTGGAAAAAAAAAAAAAAATCCAAAATCAGACAGAGTGTTGACACCAGAGAGGCTAAGACCGCATTGACTCAGTGCGGTATTCAGCCTCTCTGGTGTCAAGTCTGATTTTGGAAAAAAAAAAAAAAAAATCCAAAATCAGACAGAGTGTTGAGACCAGAGAGGCTAAGACCGCATTGACTCAGTGCAGTATTCAGCCTCTCTGGTGTCAAGTCTGATTTTGGAAAAAAAAAAAAAAAAATCCAAAATCAGACAGAGTGTTGAGACCAGAGAGGCTAAGACCGCATTGACTCAGTGCGGTATTCAGCCTCTCTGGTGTCAAGTCTGATTTTGGAAAAAAAAAAAAAAAAAATCCAAAATCAGACAGAGTGTTGAGACCAGAGAGGCTAACACCGCATTGACTCAGTGCGGTATTCAGCTTCTCTGGTGTCAAGTCTGATTTTGGAAGAAAAAAAAAAAAATCCAAAATCAGACAGAGTGTTGAGACCAGAGAGGCTAAGACCGCATTGACTCAGTGCGGTATTCAGCCTCTCTGGTGTCAAGTCTGATTTTGGAAAAAAAAAAAAAAATCCAAAATCAGACAGAGTGTTGAAACCAGAGAGGCTAAGACCGCATTGACTCAGTGCGATATTCAGCCTCTCTGGTGTCAAGTCTGATTTTGGAAAAAAAAAAAAAAAAAAAAAAATCAGACAGAGTGTTGAGACCAGAGAGGCTAAGACCGCATTGACTCAGTGCGGTATTCAGCCTCTCTGGTGTCAAGTCTGATTTTGGAAAAAAAAAAAAAAAATCCAAAATCAGACAGAGTGTTGACACCAGAGAGGCTAAGACCGCATTGACTCAGTGCGGTATTCAGCCTCTCTGGTGTCAAGTCTGATTTTGGAAAAAAAAAAAAAAAAAAATCCAAAATCAGACAGAGTGTTGACACCAGAGAGGCTAAGACCGCATTGACTCAGTGCGGTATTCAGCCTCTCTGGTGTCAAGTCTGATTTTGGAAAAAAAAAAAAAAAAAATCCAAAATCAGACAGAGTGTTGACACCAGAGAGGCTAAGACCGCATTGACTCAGTGCGGTATTCAGCCTCTCTGGTGTCAAGTCTGATTTTGGAAAAAAAAAAAAAAAAAAATCCAAAATCAGACAGAGTGTTGACACCAGAGAGGCTAAGACCGCATTGACTCAGTGCGGTATTCAGCCTCTCTGGTGTCAAGTCTGATTTTGGAAAAAAAAAAAAAAAAAATCCAAAATCAGACAGAGTGTTGACACCAGAGAGGCTAAGACCGCATTGACTCAGTGCGGTATTCAGCCTCTCTGGTGTCAAGTCTGATTTTGGAAAAAAAAAAAAAAAAAATCCAAAATCAGACAGAGTGTTGACACCAGAGAGGCTAAGACCGCATTGACTCAGTGCGGTATTCAGCCTCTCTGGTGTCAAGTCTGATTTTGGAAAAAAAAAAAAAAAATCCAAAATCAGACAGAGTGTTGACACCAGAGAGGCTAAGACCGCATTGACTCAGTGCGGTATTCAGCCTCTCTGGTGTCAAGTCTGATTTTGGAAAAAAAAAAAAAAAAATCCAAAATCAGACAGAGTGTTGACACCAGAGAGGCTAAGACCGCATTGACTCAGTGCGGTATTCAGCCTCTCTGGTGTCAAGTCTGATTTTGGAAAAAAAAAAAAAAAAAAAATCCAAAATCAGACAGAGTGTTGAGACCAGAGAGGCTAAGACCGCATTGACTCAGTGCGGTATTCAGCTTCTCTGGTGTCAAGTCTGATTTTGGAAAAAAAAAAAAAAAATCCAAAATCAGACAGAGTGTTGAGACCAGAGAGGCTAAGACCGCATTGACTCAGTGCGGTATTCAGCCTCTCTGGTGTCAAGTCTGATTTTGGAAAAAAAAAAAAAAAATCCAAAATCAGACAGAGTGTTGACACCAGAGAGGCTAAGACCGCATTGACTCAGTGCGGTATTCAGCCTCTCTGGTGTCAAGTCTGATTTTGGAAAAAAAAAAAAAAAAATCCAAAATCAGACAGAGTGTTGAGACCAGAGAGGCTAAGACCGCATTGACTCAGTGCAGTATTCAGCCTCTCTGGTGTCAAGTCTGATTTTGGAAAAAAAAAAAAAAAATCCAAAATCAGACAGAGTGCTGAGACCAGAGAGGCTAAGACCGCATTGACTCAGTGCGGTATTCAGCCTCTCTGGTGTCAAGTCTGATTTTGGAAAAAAAAAAAAAAAAAATCCAAAATCAGACAGAGTGTTGAGACCAGAGAGGCTAACACCGCATTGACTCAGTGCGGTATTCAGCTTCTCTGGTGTCAAGTCTGATTTTGGAAGAAAAAAAAAAAAATCCAAAATCAGACAGAGTGTTGAGACCAGAGAGGCTAAGACCGCATTGACTCAGTGCGGTATTCAGCCTCTCTGGTGTCAAGTCTGATTTTGGAAAAAAAAAAAAAATCCAAAATCAGACAGAGTGTTGAAACCAGAGAGGCTAAGACCGCATTGACTCAGTGCGATATTCAGCCTCTCTGGTGTCAAGTCTGATTTTGGAAAAAAAAAAAAAAAAAAATAATCAGACAGAGTGTTGAGACCAGAGAGGCTAAGACCGCATTGACTCAGTGCGGTATTCAGCCTCTCTGGTGTCAAGTCTGATTTTAGGAAAAAAAAAAAAAAAAAAAAAAAAATCAGACAGAGTGTTGACACCAGAGAGGCTAAGACCGCATTGACTCAGTGCGGTATTCAGCCTCTCTGGTGTCAAGTCTGATTTTGGGAAAAAAAAAAAAAAAAAATCCAAAATCAGACAGAGTGTTGACACCAGAGAGGCTAAGACCGCATTGACTCAGTGCGGTATTCAGCCTCTCTGGTGTCAAGTCTGATTTTGGAAAAAAAAAAAAAAAAAATCCAAAATCAGACAGAGTGTTGACACCAGAGAGGCTAAGACCGCATTGACTCAGTGCGGTATTCAGCCTCTCTGGTGTCAAGTCTGATTTTGGAAAAAAAAAAAAAAAAAATCCAAAATCAGACAGAGTGTTGAGACCAGAGAGGCTAAGACCGCATTGACTAAGTGCGGTATTCAGCCTCTCTGGTGTCAAGTCTGATTTTGGAAAAAAAAAAAAAAAAAATCCAAAATCAGACAGAGTGTTGACACCAGAGAGGCTAAGACCGCATTGACTCAGTGCGGTATTCAGCCTCTCTGGTGTCAAGTCTGATTTGGGAAAAAAAAAAAAAAAAATCCAAAATCAGACAGAGTGTTGAGACCAGAGAGGCTAAGACCGCATTGACTAAGTGCGGTATTCAGCCTCTCTGGTGTCAAGTCTGATTTTTGAAAAAAAAAAAAAAAAATCCAAAATCAGACAGAGTGTTGACACCAGAGAGGCTAAGACCGCATTGACTCAGTGCGATATTCAGCCTCTCTGGTGTCAAGTCTGATTTTGGAAAAAAAAAAAAAAAAAATCCAAAATCAGACAGAGTGTTGAGACCAGAGAGGCTAAGACCGCATTGACTCAGTGCAGTATTCAGCCTCTCTGGTGTCAAGTCTGATTTTGGAAAAAAAAAAAAAAAAATCCAAAATCAGACAGAGTGTTGAGACCAGAGAGGCTAAGACCGCATTGACTCAGTGCGGTATTCAGCCTCTCTGGTGTCAAGTCTGATTTTGGAAAAAAAAAAAAAAATCCAAAATCAGACAGAGTGTTGACACCAGAGAGGCTAAGACCGCATTGACTCAGTGCGGTATTCAGCCTCTCTGGTGTCAAGTCTGATTTTGGAAAAAAAAAAAAAAAATCCAAAATCAGACAGAGTGTTGACACCAGAGAGGCTAAGACTGCATTGACTCAGTGCGGTATTCAGCCTCTCTGGTGTCAAGTCTGATTTTGGAAAAAAAATAAAAATAATCCAAAATCAGACAGAGTGTTGACACCAGAGAGGCTAAGACCGCATTGACTCAGTGCGGTATTCAGCCTCTCTGGTGTCAAGTCTGATTTTGGAAAAAAAAAAAAAAAAAATCCAAAATCAGACAGAGTGTTGACACCAGAGAGGCTAAGACCGCATTGACTCAGTGCGGTATTCAGCCTCTCTGGTGTCAAGTCTGATTTTGGAAAAAAAAAAAAAAAAAATCCAAAATCAGACAGAGTGTTGAGACCAGAGAGGCTAAGACCGCATTGACTAAGTGCGGTATTCAGCCTCTCTGGTGTCAAGTCTGATTTTGGAAAAAAAAAAAAAAAAAATCCAAAATCAGACAGAGTGTTGACACCAGAGAGGCTAAGACCGCATTGACTCAGTGCGGTATTCAGCCTCTCTGGTGTCAAGTCTGATTTTGGAAAAAAAAAAAAAATCCAAAATCAGACAGAGTGTTGACACCAGAGAGGCTAAGACCGCATTGACTCAGTGCGGTATTCAGCCTCTCTGGTGTCAAGTCTGATTTTGGAAAAAAAAAAAAAAAATCCAAAATCAGACAGAGTGTTGACACCAGAGAGGCTAAGACCGCATTGACTCAGTGCGGTATTCAGCCTCTCTGGTGTCAAGTCTGATTTTGGAAAAAAAAAAAAAAAAAAAATCCAAAATCAGACAGAGTGTTGAGACCAGAGAGGCTAAGACCGCATTGACTCAGTGCGGTATTCAGCTTCTCTGGTGTCAAGTCTGATTTTGGAAAAAAAAAAAAAAAATCCAAAATCAGACAGAGTGTTGAGACCAGAGAGGCTAAGACCGCATTGACTCAGTGCGGTATTCAGCCTCTCTGGTGTCAAGTCTGATTTTGGAAAAAAAAAAAAAAAATCCAAAATCAGACAGAGTGTTGACACCAGAGAGGCTAAGACCGCATTGACTCAGTGCGGTATTCAGCCTCTCTGGTGTCAAGTCTGATTTTGGAAAAAAAAAAAAAAAAATCCAAAATCAGACAGAGTGTTGAGACCAGAGAGGCTAAGACCGCATTGACTCAGTGCAGTATTCAGCCTCTCTGGTGTCAAGTCTGATTTTGGAAAAAAAAAAAAAAAAATCCAAAATCAGACAGAGTGTTGAGACCAGAGAGGCTAAGACCGCATTGACTCAGTGCGGTATTCAGCCTCTCTGGTGTCAAGTCTGATTTTGGAAAAAAAAAAAAAAAAAATCCAAAATCAGACAGAGTGTTGAGACCAGAGAGGCTAACACCGCATTGACTCAGTGCGGTATTCAGCTTCTCTGGTGTCAAGTCTGATTTTGGAAGAAAAAAAAAAAAATCCAAAATCAGACAGAGTGTGTTGTTTTCTGCTATTTGAGAAGTCGAAAAAGTAAAGTGTTGAAGTAGAATAGTGGCCTCGTGCGGTAGTAGTGGTCACTCGCACTTTATTAGTCTTATGTTTATAATTACTGTTTCTTTTATGGGGTGGTAAATCTAATATGTAAGGGGATGCAACATATCTTTATAAGTAGTTATTATTTTGATTAATGGTGTAGTCAAATTTAATACTGTGTAACGGTGGGGTGTGTATTTTGTTTACGTTTAATGGTACATCAGGTTTCCTCTGTTGCGCATGCGTCGACCGGCTGATCCTCATATGTGATTTCGTTGTCGTTCTGAGTGGTATGCGGAGCTGGTAAGAGAAAAGCTGTGATAAACAATATTATTACCTGTATGTTGCTACCATTAACGTGCTTGAATATGTGTCTTATACACTCGATACCTATACCATGTCGTTAATGTTGCTGTTGTCTGTGTATTTGTGTTTTACAGTCGATTACCTGCTGGCAACCGAACTGGTTTACTGTACACAGTGTAGCATAGCATATAGCCTGTATGAATGAATGTGTGTGTGAAATAAACGGTAAAAGACAGTATCGAGTTTTGCTTGGAGTAATACACCGTCATCCAGTCAAGAACGCACCCCGTGCGGAGGGAGTTTATTGTGTTAAAGTAGTTAATGCAGTAAAAACCGTACAGTAATCGACACTAAGCCAGTCCCCGTGAAGGAGAAGCGGAGGAAGGACGGTGTCAACACAGGCGAGCGTCGCAAGCTAGCGCCGAGGCGGACCAGGCGGAGCATCCCAAGCCAACGCTGAGACCAGCGAGAGGAGCGCCCGGCCCATCTACGACGCTACTGGATCGATCAAGCCATCGGTGGGAGTATCTGTGAATATTGCTTGTGCAGCCGAGTGACTTTGTGGTGTCTGTTTAGGCGATCGGTATAGAATAAGCCGATCGTCGCAAAATTGACTGTGCTAACTTGCTAACTGTTAGCTAGCCGCTAGCTAACGCTGACCGGAAGTGACTTGCTGTCGGCTAAACCGGAAGTTCGGGAGCCGCCGCGTTAGGTGTGTCATCGTTGCCGTGGCGACAAGCATAACAACAACAAAGACAAGCAGTATGGAAGAGTGGAAGAAGAAGCGTTCCCACTCACAGGGAGTTTTCAATAGGAGAGCAAATGCTGTTGCTTTCAACTATGAGCATTTAACAGAGCAACAACTTGCATCTGAACTGAAAGCACTAAAGGATGATTATGATGAGCTATGTAATGTCAGTTTTGATTACATTGCTGTCATGGAAGATGAGGAAACAGAAGCTTATGCGGGGGATATAGCAGCAGTGGAGAAAAAGCTGATTGACTGCCGCAAGAAGTATGTTGAAACTGATCTAAACCTCAAAAAAGCAGTGTGGCTGCGTGTAACAGACCTGTTTAACAGTCTAAAAGACGATCTCAAGCAGAGTTTTGATCTGGCCGAGTCGTACAAGAAGCAAGTAATGACTTATGAACAGTATGTTTCGGTGCGCGCTACATTGGAGAGCAGAGTCGAAGCACAAGAGGAGTTTGTGCGGGACTGGGCCGACTACATCCCTGAAGGGGAGTTGACTAACCTCAGGAACAGCTACAAAGAAAACAAGGAGAAAAGAAAAGTGACTATGGCTGCGTTGTCTGACCACCTGCGCAAAAGTGAGGAGCGCGGTGGTGTTGGTGGTGTTGGTGGTGTTGGTGGTGAGAGCGGTGGAGAGGCGACCACCGCTATTAAACTCAGCAGTCCTGTGGACAGTGATGGTGGACAGAGTGTGAGCGTAGTCACGCCCACTATTCAAACCGGTGCAGGCAACGGCAGCGCACCGGATCAGAATGGTAACTCACCTGAAGGAGAGCAAAAAGTGGGCGCACCGCCGGGCTCTCCTCAGCTTCCATCGCCAGACCAATTCCCACTGCGGTCCTTGGGCTTGAAGTTTGAGTCCGAGTCCTTTGGATCACAGCAGCAGCGGGGGGCGCATGCTGTGCCACCAGACGGCACGCGGCGAGCACACGCGCCAACCTACAGTCCTAGAATTGCGCTCGCACCCATTAGCCTGCCAAAATTCACCGGTGACAGGAGGTGCTACTGGCGCTGGAAAGGTAATTGGAGCACCCTCCAAGCATTAGCTGAACCCACAGGCTCACCTGAGTGTATGCTATTTCACCTACTGGACAGTATCAGTGACTTGGTGAAAAAAGAGCATAGACTGTCTTATTGCCGTGATGCTGGTGAAGTCTTCCGGGTCCTGGAGGACCGCTACGGGGACATTTCACAAATAGCGGACGACATCGTAATGGAACTACAGGAATTACCAGCTGTGCGCAACAACCAACCAAGAGAGGCGTTGCAGTTGATTCAAGCTGTAGAAAGAGCACTGTTGGACCTTATAGACTTGGGTTGTGAGGACGCTATAAAAAATCAGCTGGTGATCCGGTCACTTGAAGGTAAGCTGCCGGACAGTATGAAGGAGAGGTGGCTTTTGTACCGGTGCGACGCTGCTAACAATGTCAACCCACGCAATCGGTTTGACAAACTATGGCGCTTCCTGAGGGACCAGAAGACCGTCCTGGTGCAGCTAGAGCAGCTACAGTCCAGCCGACGGTCGAGCTTCGCCAGGGCGGGTGATCCACAACCCCGCGAGAAGCCAAGAGAAAGACCGGGGGACAGACTGCAGGAGAGGCGTTCATCTACCAGGGCCACGGCGAGCGAGACCAAGGGAGAATCACAGCGGGGTCCTTGTACCGTGTGTGGTGAAGAAGGACATACTGGACGTTTGTACCGCTGTAAGACATTTAAAAAGGCCAACCCGTCAGAGAGGAGGGACCAAGTAAAAAAGGCAAGAGCTTGCCTGAGATGCTTGGATCTCCATGGAAGTGACGGGCCGTGCAAAAATAACTTTCTGTGCCGCAAAGACGAATGTAAGAAGGGCGCAGGGCCTGCAGATCACCACTTTTTCCTGTGCCTTAAATCACCAGTCAAAAGAGACACTGCCAGGGAGGAGACTAAGGGGGAGAACAGGAGAGAACGCCGTGGTCCGACCGAAGAACAAGAAGCTCTATTCGCTGGTCTAGGTCTGTCTCCAGGGCAGCTGGAAGCTGTGCGTAAGGCCTGCACCAATAAAGTGTCTTCGACGGTGTGTGCCGGCCAGGTGGACAATTGTGGACCGGAGGAACATCCGGTCCTCATGATGTTGCTGGACGTTACGACCAAGAGGGGAGATTGGGTCGGAGCGTTAATTGATCTAGCCTCTGACACCAATTACATAACTCACCAGGCAGCAGAGAGGCTTGGTCTAACCGGTGAACCAATCACGCTGGTTGTGTATGGTGTAGGCGGAATGGAGGCGAGGGTGGACACTAAAAGGTACTTTGTGAGCATAAAAGTAGCAACAAAGAAGGGGACGTGGAGGCTCCATGAGATGCTCTGCTATGGTCTAGACGAGATCGCCAAGATGGGCCAAGCAGTGGACTCGGAGCGTCTGGAGAGGTTCTTCCCGGGTGCTGTCAAACCGGGGGAGCTGATCCGCCCAAAAAATGTTGAGCTGCTCATCAGTACCCGAGAAGGCCGTCTTGCACCCCAGCGGATGATGCGGTGCGGAGACCTGGTGCTGTGGGACGGGCCGCTTGGCAAGACAGTCAGCGGCGTGCACCCAGAACTGTTCGAGGACTTTGAAGTGACTGCGTGTCACTCATCGACCCACTTTGCATGCTCTATGAGGGCGGAGTCCAGGAGAGTTGAGGTACTCCATGACTGCCTGGAGCTGAAGAGCAGCAAGGGGGTCGGAACCACTGCGGCGAGCAATGCTGAGGTCGTGAAGTGGCTGCAGTGGGACAGCATTGGTGCCGCTTGCGACCCCGTGTGCGGTGGTTGCCGTTGTGGACAGTGTGCCCCTGGGGGAAAGGAGATGACTCTTGCTGATGAGAGAGAGTTAGAAATCATCAGAGGAGGACTGACCTTCAAGGTGAGCGACGCTCACAGTGACAAGCCCCACTGGGACGCCAGGTACCCCTGGAGAGAGGACCCTGCTACCCTGCCCAACAACCGCAAAGCTGTCGAGGCGACGTTCCTGAGATCAGAGAGGCGCCTCGAAAAAGACCCGGTGTGGAAGGGAGCCTACACCAGGCAGGTGCACGACATGGTTGCCAGGGGGGCCGCGGTCAAGCTAACCAGGACTGTGTTGGACAATTGGAGCGGAGCTGTGTGGTGGGTGAACCACCTGACAGCACCTAACCCACACTCTGTCTCCACACCGGTCAGGCTTGTCTGGGACAGCAGCCAGGAGTTTAGGGGTGTGAGCCTAAATTCCATTCTGCTGAAGGGCCCGGACGTCCTGAACCCCATCCGGGCGGTGTTGCTTCGTTTCCGAGAGGGGCTACACGCGGCGATCGGTGACGTAGCCAAGATGTATAACTCGGTGTGGCTGGAGGAGCAGGAGGTGCACGTCCACCGATTCCTGTGGAGAGACTCTCCGGCCGAGGACATCGAGGATTACGCCGTGGTGCGGGTTAACATGGGTGATAAGCCGGCCGGCTGCATCGCCCAAGTAGCCATGCGCGAAACCGCCCATCTGCCGCAGTTTGCCCACATGGTGGAAGAGAGGAGCGTCATCGTGGACAACGCCTACGTGGACGACATCCTTGTGTCCCACAACGACCCCCAGAGACTGAGCGAGATCCTGGTGGGGGTCGAAGCCATACTCGCAACCGGGGGGTTTTACTTGAAGCCCTGGGTGCGGTCTGGCCAAGGTGGGAGGCAGGGTGTTGTCCCCGCTAAGCCAGAGACTATCGTGTTGCCTAACCAACTTCGAGCAGAAGACAACAAGGCTCTGGGAGTTGGTTACAACGTGAGTGAAGACAGTCTCTTTCTGATGGTGGCCATTAACTTCTCCACAAGGAAGAAGAAGATGCGCACCGAGCTCGACCTCACCGTGAAAGACATAGAGGAGAAGACACCTGATCCCCTTACCCGTCGCACATTGCTGAGCCAGGTAGCTGGACTTTATGATCCCCTTGGCCTGGTGACGCCCCTGAAACAAAAGGGCGTCATTCTGGTCCGGAGGGCTTTTCAGGAGGCCGGGACAGTGACCAAGGATACGTGGGACCAGCCGCTGTCTAATGAGCTACGCGGGAAGGCGATCGAGCTCTTCAAGGACTATGCGCGGTTGAGTACCGTCTCTTTCCCTAGGAGTATAACACCCTTGGGTTGGGAGGGTAAACCCTGGGGGATTACATTCTCCGATGGGAGCTGTGACTCCTATGGGGCGGTGCTCTACCTGCGCTGGGAGACCCCGGGAGGGGTTGAGACGCGGCTCGTGGAGTCAAAAGCCAAATTGACCCCCCTCGATCAGAAGGGCGAGGCGGTTAAGGCGGAGATCTGCGGGGCCGTCTTTGCCACGCGTCTGAAGGGGCACATGCTGAAGCATGGACGTTTAGAAGTGGAAAAGTGGTATCACTTTGTGGACAGCCAGACTGTGCTGGGGGCGATCCAACGAGAGAGTTATGGGTTCCAGACCTTCTTCGCTAACCGTGTTGGTGAGATACAGAAGGCTGGACCTGTGACTGACTGGTGGTGGGTTCCCGGTCAGTATAACGTGGCCGATCTAGTCACAAGAGGATGTTCCCCTGAACAGCTTGACGGGGACTCCCTGTGGCAGAAAGGTCCCGAGTTCTTGACCAGACCAGTAAAGGAGTGGCCCATGAAATCTGCTGCAGATGTGGCCGCCGGCGCCAGGGAGATCGTGAGCAATCTACAGAGAAAAGCTTTCTCTGCCGTCGTGACAAGAGCCCAGGCGAAGAGGTCGTCAACTCCAGTCGGGGCCATCGTCGGGGGAGATGCAACTGCAGAGTCTTCTCCGGTCGGTGCCATGGGGGCCTCTCCAGGTGCTCCGGGGTCGTCGTCGTCGGCCCTTGATATCTGCAGTCCGAGGAGATTTTGTGGTTCAGCTCTCGTGGGTCAGATGGACCTTTCAAGGTACGGGACTTTAACCAAACTTTGTGGGGCCGTGGGGTGGGTCCGCAGAGCCGTGCTCTCATTCACCGGGATTCGGACCGGTAAGCGAGTGCGGTGGGAGGCAGCGCTCACAGTCAAGGAGCGCGAGGCTGCGTTTCAGGACTTATGCCTCGCTGCCCAGGCAGGGGTGTCCTTCCCCACGACAACTCTCAACCGACTCGTTGTGAGCAAAGATAATGAGACGGGCCTTTTACTATGCCGCGGCCGTATCCAGACTGTGGACGAGGAGATTCCCGGGGTTCCGTTGATCCCCTACAAAGAACGCATCAGCACCCTTCTTGCCGAGGAAGCACACCGGGCCAACCATGAAGGCGTTGCCGGTACCCTCCTCCGGATGAGAAAGAGGGCCTGGGTGTTACAAGGCCCTAGGACCGCCCGCCAAGTGGTTGACTCTTGTGTACACTGCCGAAAGCGCAGAGCCAAGCTGGGCACTCAAGTAATGGGCAATCTTCCCCCTGCACGCACCAGACCAGCCGCGCCGTTTGAGTACACCACGCTGGACTTGTTTGGTCCGTACACGGTCAGAGATGCGGCGAGGCGGAGGGCGAAGATGAAGGTCTGGGGTGTAGTATTTAGTTGCATGGCCTCGAGAGCGGTCCATGCAGACTTGGTAGAGAACCTGTCGACTGAGGGCTTTCTCAAAACATATCAGCGATTCACCGCCTTGAGGGGTCATCCCCAGAAGCTCTGGTCCGACATGGGGACCAACTTTGTGGGGGCCAAACCAGCGCTGGAGGATCTCTACAGCTTCCTGGCGGGCATCAACAAGGAGGATGTCCAGGGGAGAGCAGCGGCGGCCGGGACTGACTGGGCGTGGGAGTTTAGCCCTGCAGACTCGCCGCATCGGAATGGAGCAGCAGAGGCGGCTGTTCGTGTGTTGAAGAGAGCGTTGTGCAGCGTGGGTGAGGAGGGTGACCTTACCACCTTGGAGTTTCAAACCCTCCTCTACCTGGCTGCCAACCTCTCCAACGAAAGGCCGATCGGAGCAAGAGCCCAGGTTCAGGATGAGACTGTGGACGTTGTGACGCCCAACTCTCTGCTACTGGGACGAGCAGGGCCCAGTGGCGATACCCGAGGATTTGACTTCCCTACCTACCCGTTCAGTCGTCTACGGGCTGTTCAGGTGGGGGTAGACAAGTTTTGGAAGCGCTGGAGTCAATTGGCTGGCCCTCACCTTTTCGTCCGACAAAAATGGCATGCTCCGGCCAGAAATGTCGCTGTCGGGGATCTGGTCTGGGTCGCAGACCAAAACGCCCTCCGAGGTCGTTTCAAGCTGGGTCGGGTGGTGGAGGCGTGTCCGGATGACAAGGGCGTTGTCCGGGACGTCAAGGTGAGGACTTGCCATAGTCTCCCCATCAGCCTGAGCCAGGCGAAGAAGGATAAGGGACCGTGTCCTTCGTCCCTCCTCCACAGGGACGTTAGGAGACTGGTGGTGTTACTGCCAGTGGAGGAACAAGGAGGGGCCACGCTGGCTCCTTAGAGTGCCTAAGGGACACTAACAGTAGAACCAGAACTGTCCTCAGTGTGCTGTTATAGTGTGCATTTTTCTAACCCTTTTTTCCTTCTATGCAGCACCGTTGTGTTAATTGTTTATTCTGGCCTACTTGTTCAATGACCAGTAGCCCAGGTGGGAGGTGTGTTGTTTTCTGCTATTTGAGAAGTCGAAAAAGTAAAGTGTTGAAGTAGAATAGTGGCCTCGTGCGGTAGTAGTGGTCACTCGCACTTTATTAGTCTTATGTTTATAATTACTGTTTCTTTTATGGGGTGGTAAATCTAATATGTAAGGGGATGCAACATATCTTTATAAGTAGTTATTATTTTGATTAATGGTGTAGTCAAATTTAATACTGTGTAACGGTGGGGTGTGTATTTTGTTTACGTTTAATGGTACATCAGGTTTCCTCTGTTGCGCATGCGTCGACCGGCTGATCCTCATATGTGATTTCGTTGTCGTTCTGAGTGGTATGCGGAGCTGGTAAGAGAAAAGCTGTGATAAACAATATTATTACCTGTATGTTGCTACCATTAACGTGCTTGAATATGTGTCTTATACACTCGATACCTATACCATGTCGTTAATGTTGCTGTTGTCTGTGTATTTGTGTTTTACAGTCGATTACCTGCTGGCAACCGAACTGGTTTACTGTACACAGTGTAGCATAGCATATAGCCTGTATGAATGAATGTGTGTGTGAAATAAACGGTAAAAGACAGTATCGAGTTTTGCTTGGAGTAATACACCGTCATCCAGTCAAGAACGCACCCCGTGCGGAGGGAGTTTATTGTGTTAAAGTAGTTAATGCAGTAAAAACCGTACACAGAGTGTTGAGACCAGAGAGGCTAAGACCGCATTGACTCAGTGCGGTATTCAGCCTCTCTGGTGTCAAGTCTGATTTTGGAAAAAAAAAAAAAATCCAAAATCAGACAGAGTGTTGACACCAGAGAGGCTAAGACCGCATTGACTCAGTGCGGTATTCAGCCTCTCTGGTGTCAAGTCTGATTTTGGAAAAAAAAAAAAAAAAAAAAAATCCAAAATCAGACAGAGTGTTGAGACCAGAGAGGCTAAGACCGCATTGACTAAGTGCGGTATTCAGCCTCTCTGGTGTCAAGTCTGATTTTGGAAAAAAAAAAAAAAAAAATCCAAAATCAGACAGAGTGTTGACACCAGAGAGGCTAAGACCGCATTGACTCAGTGCGGTATTCAGCCTCTCTGGTGTCAAGTCTGATTTTTGAAAAAAAAAAAAAAAAATCCAAAATCAGACAGAGTGTTGACACCAGAGAGGCTAAGACCGCATTGACTCAGTGCGATATTCAGCCTCTCTGGTGTCAAGTCTGATTTTGGAAAAAAAAAAAAAAAAAATCCAAAATCAGACAGAGTGTTGAGACCAGAGAGGCTAAGACCGCATTGACTCAGTGCAGTATTCAGCCTCTCTGGTGTCAAGTCTGATTTTGGAAAAAAAAAAAAAAAAATCCAAAATCAGACAGAGTGTTGAGACCAGAGAGGCTAAGACCGCATTGACTCAGTGCGGTATTCAGCCTCTCTGGTGTCAAGTCTGATTTTGGAAAAAAAAAAAAAAATCCAAAATCAGACAGAGTGTTGACACCAGAGAGGCTAAGACCGCATTGACTCAGTGCGGTATTCAGCCTCTCTGGTGTCAAGTCTGATTTTGGAAAAAAAAAAAAAAAAATCCAAAATCAGACAGAGTGTTGACACCAGAGAGGCTAAGACTGCATTGACTCAGTGCGGTATTCAGCCTCTCTGGTGTCAAGTCTGATTTTGGAAAAAAAAAAAAAAAAATCCAAAATCAGACAGAGTGTTGACACCAGAGAGGCTAAGACCGCATTGACTCAGTGCGGTATTCAGCCTCTCTGGTGTCAAGTCTGATTTTGGAAAAAAAAAAAAAAAAAATCCAAAATCAGACAGAGTGTTGACACCAGAGAGGCTAAGACCGCATTGACTCAGTGCGGTATTCAGCCTCTCTGGTGTCAAGTCTGATTTTGGAAAAAAAAAAAAAAAAAATCCAAAATCAGACAGAGTGTTGAGACCAGAGAGGCTAAGACCGCATTGACTAAGTGCGGTATTCAGCCTCTCTGGTGTCAAGTCTGATTTTGGAAAAAAAAAAAAAAAAAATCCAAAATCAGACAGAGTGTTGACACCAGAGAGGCTAAGACCGCATTGACTCAGTGCGGTATTCAGCCTCTCTGGTGTCAAGTCTGATTTTGGAAAAAAAAAAAAAATCCAAAATCAGACAGAGTGTTGACACCAGAGAGGCTAAGACCGCATTGACTCAGTGCGGTATTCAGCCTCTCTGGTGTCAAGTCTGATTTTGGAAAAAAAAAAAAAAAAATCCAAAATCAGACAGAGTGTTGAGACCAGAGAGGCTAAGACCGCATTGACTCAGTGCGGTATTCAGCTTCTCTGGTGTCAAGTCTGATTTTGGAAAAAAAAAAAAAAAATCCAAAATCAGACAGAGTGTTGAGACCAGAGAGGCTAAGACCGCATTGACTCAGTGCGGTATTCAGCCTCTCTGGTGTCAAGTCTGATTTTGGAAAAAAAAAAAAAAAAATCCAAAATCAGACAGAGTGTTGACACCAGAGAGGCTAAGACCGCATTGACTCAGTGCGGTATTCAGCCTCTCTGGTGTCAAGTCTGATTTTGGAAAAAAAAAAAAAAAAATCCAAAATCAGACAGAGTGTTGAGACCAGAGAGGCTAAGACCGCATTGACTCAGTGCAGTATTCAGCCTCTCTGGTGTCAAGTCTGATTTTGGAAAAAAAAAAAAAAAAATCCAAAATCAGACAGAGTGTTGAGACCAGAGAGGCTAAGACCGCATTGACTCAGTGCGGTATTCAGCCTCTCTGGTGTCAAGTCTGATTTTGGAAAAAAAAAAAAAAAAAATCCAAAATCAGACAGAGTGTTGAGACCAGAGAGGCTAACACCGCATTGACTCAGTGCGGTATTCAGCTTCTCTGGTGTCAAGTCTGATTTTGGAAGAAAAAAAAAAAAATCCAAAATCAGACAGAGTGTTGAGACCAGAGAGGCTAAGACCGCATTGACTCAGTGCGGTATTCAGCCTCTCTGGTGTCAAGTCTGATTTTGGAAAAAAAAAAAAAATCCAAAATCAGACAGAGTGTTGACACCAGAGAGGCTAAGACCGCATTGACTCAGTGCGGTATTCAGCCTCTCTGGTGTCAAGTCTGATTTTGGAAAAAAAAAAAAAAAATCCAAAATCAGACAGAGTGTTGACACCAGAGAGGCTAAGACTGCATTGACTCAGTGCGGTACTCAGCCTCTCTGGTGTCAAGTCTGATTTTGGAAAAAAAAAAAAAAAAAATCCAAAATCAGACAGAGTGTTGACACCAGAGAGGCTAAGACCGCATTGAATCAGTGCGGTATTCAGCCTCTCTGGTGTCAAGTCTGATTTTGGAAAAAAAAAAAAAAAAAAACCAAAATCAGACAGAGTGTTGACACCAGAGAGGCTAAGACCGCATTGACTCAGTGCGGTATTCAGCCTCTCTGGTGTCAAGTCTGATTTTGGAAAAAAAAAAAAAAAAAAAAAATCCAAAATCAGACAGAGTGTTGAGACCAGAGAGGCTAAGACCGCATTGACTAAGTGCGGTATTCAGCCTCTCTGGTGTCAAGTCTGATTTTGGAAAAAAAAAAAAAAAAAAATCCAAAATCAGACAGAGTGTTGACACCAGAGAGGCTAAGACCGCATTGACTCAGTGCGGTATTCAGCCTCTCTGGTGTCAAGTCTGATTTTTGAAAAAAAAAAAAAAAAATCCAAAATCAGACAGAGTGTTGACACCAGAGAGGCTAAGACCGCATTGACTCAGTGCGATATTCAGCCTCTCTGGTGTCAAGTCTGATTTTGGAAAAAAAAAAAAAAAAAATCCAAAATCAGACAGAGTGTTGAGACCAGAGAGGCTAAGACCGCATTGACTCAGTGCAGTATTCAGCCTCTCTGGTGTCAAGTCTGATTTTGGAAAAAAAAAAAAAAAAATCCAAAATCAGACAGAGTGTTGAGACCAGAGAGGCTAAGTCCGCATTGACTCAGTGCGGTATTCAGCCTCTCTGGTGTCAAGTCTGATTTTGGAAAAAAAAAAAAAATCCAAAATCAGACAGAGTGTTGACACCAGAGAGGCTAAGACCGCATTGACTCAGTGCGGTATTCAGCCTCTCTGGTGTCAAGTCTGATTTTGGAAAAAAAAAAAAAAAATCCAAAATCAGACAGAGTGTTGACACCAGAGAGGCTAAGACTGCATTGACTCAGTGCGGTATTCAGCCTCTCTGGTGTCAAGTCTGATTTTGGAAAAAAAAAAAAAAAAATCCAAAATCAGACAGAGTGTTGACACCAGAGAGGCTAAGACCGCATTGACTCAGTGCGGTATTCAGCCTCTCTGGTGTCAAGTCTGATTTTGGAAAAAAAAAAAAAAAAAATCCAAAATCAGACAGAGTGTTGACACCAGAGAGGCTAAGACCGCATTGACTCAGTGCGGTATTCAGCCTCTCTGGTGTCAAGTCTGATTTTGGAAAAAAAAAAAAAAAAAATCCAAAATCAGACAGAGTGTTGAGACCAGAGAGGCTAAGACCGCATTGACTAAGTGCGGTATTCAGCCTCTCTGGTGTCAAGTCTGATTTTGGAAAAAAAAAAAAAAAAAATCCAAAATCAGACAGAGTGTTGACACCAGAGAGGCTAAGACCGCATTGACTCAGTGCGGTATTCAGCCTCTCTGGTGTCAAGTCTGATTTTGGAAAAAAAAAAAAAAATCCAAAATCAGACAGAGTGTTGACACCAGAGAGGCTAAGACCGCATTGACTCAGTGCGGTATTCAGCCTCTCTGGTGTCAAGTCTGATTTTGGAAAAAAAAAAAAAAAAATCCAAAATCAGACAGAGTGTTGAGACCAGAGAGGCTAAGACCGCATTGACTCAGTGCGGTATTCAACCTCTCTGGTGTCAAGTCTGATTTTGGAAAAAAAAAAAAAAAATCCAAAATCAGACAGAGTGTTGACACCAGAGAGGCTAAGACCGCATTGACTCAGTGCGGTATTCAGCCTCTCTGGTGTCAAGTCTGATTTTGGAAAAAAAAAAAAAAAAAAAATCCAAAATCAGACAGAGTGTTGAGACCAGAGAGGCTAAGACCGCATTGACTCAGTGCGGTATTCAGCTTCTCTGGTGTCAAGTCTGATTTTGGAAAAAAAAAAAAAAAATCCAAAATCAGACAGAGTGTTGAGACCAGAGAGGCTAAGACCGCATTGACTCAGTGCGGTATTCAGCCTCTCTGGTGTCAAGTCTGATTTTGGAAAAAAAAAAAAAAAAATCCAAAATCAGACAGAGTGTTGACACCAGAGAGGCTAAGACCGCATTGACTCAGTGCGGTATTCAGCCTCTCTGGTGTCAAGTCTGATTTTGGAAAAAAAAAAAAAAAAATCCAAAATCAGACAGAGTGTTGAGACCAGAGAGGCTAAGACCGCATTGACTCAGTGCAGTATTCAGCCTCTCTGGTGTCAAGTCTGATTTTGGAAAAAAAAAAAAAAAAAATCCAAAATCAGACAGAGTGTTGAGACCAGAGAGGCTAAGACCGCATTGACTCAGTGCGGTATTCAGCCTCTCTGGTGTCAAGTCTGATTTTGGAAAAAAAAAAAAAAAAAATCCAAAATCAGACAGAGTGTTGAGACCAGAGAGGCTAACACCGCATTGACTCAGTGCGGTATTCAGCTTCTCTGGTGTCAAGTCTGATTTTGGAAGAAAAAAAAAAAAATCCAAAATCAGACAGAGTGTTGAGACCAGAGAGGCTAAGACCGCATTGACTCAGTGCGGTATTCAGCCTCTCTGGTGTCAAGTCTGATTTTGGAAAAAAAAAAAAAAATCCAAAATCAGACAGAGTGTTGACACCAGAGAGGCTAAGACCGCATTGACTCAGTGCGGTATTCAGCCTCTCTGGTGTCAAGTCTGATTTTGGAAAAAAAAAAAAAAAATCCAAAATCAGACAGAGTGTTGACACCAGAGAGGCTAAGACTGCATTGACTCAGTGCGGTATTCAGCCTCTCTGGTGTCAAGTCTGATTTTGGAAAAAAAAAAAAAAAAATCCAAAATCAGACAGAGTGTTGACACCAGAGAGGCTAAGACCGCATTGACTCAGTGCGGTATTCAGCCTCTCTGGTGTCAAGTCTGATTTTGGAAAAAAAAAAAAAAAAAAAAAAAAATCAGACAGAGTGTTGACACCAGAGAGGCTAAGACCGCATTGACTCAGTGCGGTATTCAGCCTCTCTGGTGTCAAGTCTGATTTTGGAAAAAAAAAAAAAAAAAAAAAATCCAAAATCAGACAGAGTGTTGAGACCAGAGAGGCTAAGACCGCATTGACTAAGTGCGGTATTCAGCCTCTCTGGTGTCAAGTCTGATTTTGGAAAAAAAAAAAAAAAAAATCCAAAATCAGACAGAGTGTTGACACCAGAGAGGCTAAGACCGCATTGACTCAGTGCGGTATTCAGCCTCTCTGGTGTCAAGTCTGATTTTGGAAAAAAAAAAAAAAAAATCCAAAATCAGACAGAGTGTTGAGACCAGAGAGGCTAAGACCGCATTGACTCAGTGCGGTATTCAGCCTCTCTGGTGTCAAGTCTGATTTTGGAAAAAAAAAAAAAAAAAATCCAAAATCAGACAGAGTGTTGAGACCAGAGAGGCTAAGACCGCATTGACTCAGTGCGGTATTCAGCTTCTCTGGTGTCAAGTCTGATTTTGGAAGAAGAAAAAAAAAATCCAAAATCAGACAGAGTGTTGACACCAGAGAGGCTAAGACCGCATTGACTCAGTGCGGTATTCAGCCTCTCTGGTGTCAAGTCTGATTTTGGAAAAAAAAAAAAAAAATCCAAAATCAGACAGAGTGTTGACACCAGAGAGGCTAAGACTGCATTGACTCAGTGCGGTATTCAGCCTCTCTGGTGTCAAGTCTGATTTTGGAAAAAAAAAAAAAAAAATCCAAAATCAGACAGAGTGTTGACACCAGAGAGGCTAAGACCGCATTGACTCAGTGCGGTATTCAGCCTCTCTGGTGTCAAGTCTGATTTTGGGAAAAAAAAAAAAAAAAATCCAAAATCAGACAGAGTGTTGACACCAGAGAGGCTAAGACCGCATTGACTCAGTGCGGTATTCAGCCTCTCTGGTGTCAAGTCTGATTTTGGAAAAAAAAAAAAAAAAAATCCAAAATCAGACAGAGTGTTGAGACCAGAGAGGCTAAGACCGCATTGACTAAGTGCGGTATTCAGCCTCTCTGGTGTCAAGTCTGATTTTGGAAAAAAAAAAAAAAAAAATCCAAAATCAGACAGAGTGTTGACACCAGAGAGGCTAAGACCGCATTGACTCAGTGCGGTATTCAGCCTCTCTGGTGTCAAGTCTGATTTTGGAAAAAAAAAAAAAAATCCAAAATCAGACAGAGTGTTGACACCAGAGAGGCTAAGACCGCATTGACTCAGTGCGGTATTCAGCCTCTCTGGTGTCAAGTCTGATTTTGGAAAAAAAAAAAAAAAAATCCAAAATCAGACAGAGTGTTGAGACCAGAGAGGCTAAGACCGCATTGACTCAGTGCGGTATTCAACCTCTCTGGTGTCAAGTCTGATTTTGGAAAAAAAAAAAAAAAAATCCAAAATCAGACAGAGTGTTGACACCAGAGAGGCTAAGACCGCATTGACTCAGTGCGGTATTCAGCCTCTCTGGTGTCAAGTCTGATTTTGGAAAAAAAAAAAAAAAAAAATCCAAAATCAGACAGAGTGTTGAGACCAGAGAGGCTAAGACCGCATTGACTCAGTGCGGTATTCAGCTTCTCTGGTGTCAAGTCTGATTTTGGAAAAAAAAAAAAAAAATCCAAAATCAGACAGAGTGTTGAGACCAGAGAGGCTAAGACCGCATTGACTCAGTGCGGTATTCAGCCTCTCTGGTGTCAAGTCTGATTTTGGAAAAAAAAAAAAAAAAATCCAAAATCAGACAGAGTGTTGACACCAGAGAGGCTAAGACCGCATTGACTCAGTGCGGTATTCAGCCTCTCTGGTGTCAAGTCTGATTTTGGAAAAAAAAAAAAAAAAATCCAAAATCAGACAGAGTGTTGAGACCAGAGAGGCTAAGACCGCATTGACTCAGTGCAGTATTCAGCCTCTCTGGTGTCAAGTCTGATTTTGGAAAAAAAAAAAAAAAAATCCAAAATCAGACAGAGTGTTGAGACCAGAGAGGCTAAGACCGCATTGACTCAGTGCGGTATTCAGCCTCTCTGGTGTCAAGTCTGATTTTGGAAAAAAAAAAAAAAAAATCCAAAATCAGACAGAGTGTTGAGACCAGAGAGGCTAACACCGCATTGACTCAGTGCGGTATTCAGCTTCTCTGGTGTCAAGTCTGATTTTGGAAGAAAAAAAAAAAAATCCAAAATCAGACAGAGTGTTGAGACCAGAGAGGCTAAGACCGCATTGACTCAGTGCGGTATTCAGCCTCTCTGGTGTCAAGTCTGATTTTGGAAAAAAAAAAAAAAATCCAAAATCAGACAGAGTGTTGACACCAGAGAGGCTAAGACCGCATTGACTCAGTGCGGTATTCAGCCTCTCTGGTGTCAAGTCTGATTTTGGAAAAAAAAAAAAAAAAATCCAAAATCAGACAGAGTGTTGACACCAGAGAGGCTAAGACTGCATTGACTCAGTGCGGTATTCAGCCTCTCTGGTGTCAAGTCTGATTTTGGAAAAAAAAAAAAAAAAATCCAAAATCAGACAGAGTGTTGACACCAGAGAGGCTAAGACCGCATTGACTCAGTGCGGTATTCAGCCTCTCTGGTGTCAAGTCTGATTTTGGAAAAAAAAAAAAAAAAAAAAAAAATCAGACAGAGTGTTGACACCAGAGAGGCTAAGACCGCATTGACTCAGTGCGGTATTCAGCCTCTCTGGTGTCAAGTCTGATTTTGGAAAAAAAAAAAAAAAAATCCAAAATCAGACAGAGTGTTGAGACCAGAGAGGCTAAGACCGCATTGACTCAGTGCGGTATTCAGCCTCTCTGGTGTCAAGTCTGATTTTGGAAAAAAAAAAAAAAAAAATCCAAAATCAGACAGAGTGTTGAGACCAGAGAGGCTAAGACCGCATTGACTCAGTGCGGTATTCAGCTTCTCTGGTGTCAAGTCTGATTTTGGAAGAAGAAAAAAAAAATCCAAAATCAGACAGAGTGTTGACACCAGAGAGGCTAAGACCGCATTGACTCAGTGCGGTATTCAGCCTCTCTGGTGTCAAGTCTGATTTTGGAAAAAAAAAAAAAAAAATCCAAAATCAGACAGAGTGTTGAGACCAGAGAGGCTAAGACCGCATTGACTCAGTGCAGTATTCAGCCTCTCTGGTGTCAAGTCTGATTTTGGAAAAAAAAAAAAAAAAAATCCAAAATCAGACAGAGTGTTGAGACCAGAGAGGCTAAGACCGCATTGACTCAGTGCGGTATTCAGCCTCTCTGGTGTCAAGTCTGATTTTGGAAAAAAAAAAAAAAATCCAAAATCAGACAGAGTGTTGACACCAGAGAGGCTAAGACCGCATTGACTCAGTGCGGTATTCAGCCTCTCTGGTGTCAAGTCTGATTTTGGAAAAAAAAAAAAAAAAATCCAAAATCAGACAGAGTGTTGACACCAGAGAGGCTAAGACTGCATTGACTCAGTGCGGTATTCAGCCTCTCTGGTGTCAAGTCTGATTTTGGAAAAAAAAAAAAAAAAATCCAAAATCAGACAGAGTGTTGACACCAGAGAGGCTAAGACCGCATTGACTCAGTGCGGTATTCAGCCTCTCTGGTGTCAAGTCTGATTTTGGAAAAAAAAAAAAAAAAAAACCAAAATCAGACAGAGTGTTGACACCAGAGAGGCTAAGACCGCATTGACTCAGTGCGGTATTCAGCCTCTCTGGTGTCAAGTCTGATTTTGGAAAAAAAAAAAAAAAAAAAAAATCCAAAATCAGACAGAGTGTTGAGACCAGAGAGGCTAAGACCGCATTGACTAAGTGCGGTATTCAGCCTCTCTGGTGTCAAGTCTGATTTTGGAAAAAAAAAAAAAAAAAATCCAAAATCAGACAGAGTGTTGACACCAGAGAGGCTAAGACCGCATTGACTCAGTGCGGTATTCAGCCTCTCTGGTGTCAAGTCTGATTTTGGAAAAAAAAAAAAAAAAATCCAAAATCAGACAGAGTGTTGAGACCAGAGAGGCTAAGACCGCATTGACTCAGTGCGGTATTCAGCCTCTCTGGTGTCAAGTCTGATTTTGGAAAAAAAAAAAAAAAAAATCCAAAATCAGACAGAGTGTTGAGACCAGAGAGGCTAAGACCGCATTGACTCAGTGCGGTATTCAGCTTCTCTGGTGTCAAGTCTGATTTTGGAAGAAGAAAAAAAAAATCCAAAATCAGACAGAGTGTTGACACCAGAGAGGCTAAGACCGCATTGACTCAGTGCGGTATTCAGCCTCTCTGGTGTCAAGTCTGATTTTGGAAAAAAAAAAAAAAAAATCCAAAATCAGACAGAGTGTTGAGACCAGAGAGGCTAAGACCGCATTGACTCAGTGCGGTATTCAGCCTCTCTGGTGTCAAGTCTGATTTTGGAAAAAAAAAAAAAAAAATCCAAAATCAGACAGAGTGTTGACACCAGAGAGGCTAAGACCGCATTGACTCAGTGCGGTATTCAGCCTCTCTGGTGTCAAGTCTGATTTTGGAAAAAAAAAAAAAAAAAAATCCAAAATCAGACAGAGTGTTGAGACCAGAGAGGCTAAGACCGCATTGACTCAGTGCAGTATTCAGCTTCTCTGGTGTCAAGTCTGATTTGGGAAAAAAAAAAAAAAATCCAAAATCAGACAGAGTGTTGAGACCAGAGAGGCTAAGACCGCATTGACTCAGTGCGGTATTCAGCCTCTCTGGTGTCAAGTCTGATTTTGGAAAAAAAAAAAAAAAAATCCAAAATCAGACAGAGTGTTGAGACCAGAGAGGCTAAGACCGCATTGACTCAGTGCGGTATTCAGCTTCTCTGGTGTCAAGTCTGATTTTGGAAGAAGAAAAAAAAAATCCAAAATCAGACAGAGTGTTGACACCAGAGAGGCTAAGACCGCATTGACTCAGTGCGGTATTCAGCCTCTCTGGTGTCAAGTCTGATTTTGGAAAAAAAAAAAAAAAATCAAAAATCAGACAGAGTGTTGACACCAGAGAGGCTAAGACTGCATTGACTCAGTGCGGTATTCAGCCTCTCTGGTGTCAAGTCTGATTTTGGAAAAAAAAAAAAAAAAATCCAAAATCAGACAGAGTGTTGACACCAGAGAGGCTAAGACCGCATTGACTCAGTGCGGTATTCAGCCTCTCTGGTGTCAAGTCTGATTTTGGGAAAAAAAAAAAAAAAAATCCAAAATCAGACAGAGTGTTGACACCAGAGAGGCTAAGACCGCATTGACTCAGTGCGGTATTCAGCCTCTCTGGTGTCAAGTCTGATTTTGGAAAAAAAAAAAAAAAAAATCCAAAATCAGACAGAGTGTTGAGACCAGAGAGGCTAAGACCGCATTGACTAAGTGCGGTATTCAGCCTCTCTGGTGTCAAGTCTGATTTTGGAAAAAAAAAAAAAAAAAATCCAAAATCAGACAGAGTGTTGACACCAGAGAGGCTAAGACCGCATTGACTCAGTGCGGTATTCAGCCTCTCTGGTGTCAAGTCTGATTTTGGAAAAAAAAAAAAAAAATCCAAAATCAGACAGAGTGTTGACACCAGAGAGGCTAAGACCGCATTGACTCAGTGCGGTATTCAGCCTCTCTGGTGTCAAGTCTGATTTTGGAAAAAAAAAAAAAAAAAATCCAAAATCAGACAGAGTGTTGAGACCAGAGAGGCTAAGACCGCATTGACTCAGTGCGGTATTCAACCTCTCTGGTGTCAAGTCTGATTTTGGAAAAAAAAAAAAAAAATCCAAAATCAGACAGAGTGTTGACACCAGAGAGGCTAAGACCGCATTGACTCAGTGCGGTATTCAGCCTCTCTGGTGTCAAGTCTGATTTTGGAAAAAAAAAAAAAAAAAAAATCCAAAATCAGACAGAGTGTTGAGACCAGAGAGGCTAAGACCGCATTGACTCAGTGCGGTATTCAGCTTCTCTGGTGTCAAGTCTGATTTTGGAAAAAAAAAAAAAAAATCCAAAATCAGACAGAGTGTTGAGACCAGAGAGGCTAAGACCGCATTGACTCAGTGCGGTATTCAGCCTCTCTGGTGTCAAGTCTGATTTTGGAAAAAAAAAAAAAAAAATCCAAAATCAGACAGAGTGTTGACACCAGAGAGGCTAAGACCGCATTGACTCAGTGCGGTATTCAGCCTCTCTGGTGTCAAGTCTGATTTTGGAAAAAAAAAAAAAAAAATCCAAAATCAGACAGAGTGTTGAGACCAGAGAGGCTAAGACCGCATTGACTCAGTGCAGTATTCAGCCTCTCTGGTGTCAAGTCTGATTTTGGAAAAAAAAAAAAAAAAATCCAAAATCAGACAGAGTGTTGAGACCAGAGAGGCTAAGACCGCATTGACTCAGTGCGGTATTCAGCCTCTCTGGTGTCAAGTCTGATTTTGGAAAAAAAAAAAAAAAAAATCCAAAATCAGACAGAGTGTTGAGACCAGAGAGGCTAACACCGCATTGACTCAGTGCGGTATTCAGCTTCTCTGGTGTCAAGTCTGATTTTGGAAGAAAAAAAAAAAAATCCAAAATCAGACAGAGTGTTGAGACCAGAGAGGCTAAGACCGCATTGACTCAGTGCGGTATTCAGCCTCTCTGGTGTCAAGTCTGATTTTGGAAAAAAAAAAAAAAATCCAAAATCAGACAGAGTGTTGACACCAGAGAGGCTAAGACCGCATTGACTCAGTGCGGTATTCAGCCTCTCTGGTGTCAAGTCTGATTTTGGAAAAAAAAAAAAAAAAATCCAAAATCAGACAGAGTGTTGACACCAGAGAGGCTAAGACTGCATTGACTCAGTGCGGTATTCAGCCTCTCTGGTGTCAAGTCTGATTTTGGAAAAAAAAAAAAAAAAATCCAAAATCAGACAGAGTGTTGACACCAGAGAGGCTAAGACCGCATTGACTCAGTGCGGTATTCAGCCTCTCTGGTGTCAAGTCTGATTTTGGAAAAAAAAAAAAAAAAAAAAAAAATCAGACAGAGTGTTGACACCAGAGAGGCTAAGACCGCATTGACTCAGTGCGGTATTCAGCCTCTCTGGTGTCAAGTCTGATTTTGGAAAAAAAAAAAAAAAAATCCAAAATCAGACAGAGTGTTGAGACCAGAGAGGCTAAGACCGCATTGACTCAGTGCGGTATTCAGCCTCTCTGGTGTCAAGTCTGATTTTGGAAAAAAAAAAAAAAAAAATCCAAAATCAGACAGAGTGTTGAGACCAGAGAGGCTAAGACCGCATTGACTCAGTGCGGTATTCAGCTTCTCTGGTGTCAAGTCTGATTTTGGAAGAAGAAAAAAAAAAATCCAAAATCAGACAGAGTGTTGACACCAGAGAGGCTAAGACCGCATTGACTCAGTGCGGTATTCAGCCTCTCTGGTGTCAAGTCTGATTTTGGAAAAAAAAAAAAAAAAATCCAAAATCAGACAGAGTGTTGAGACCAGAGAGGCTAAGACCGCATTGACTCAGTGCAGTATTCAGCCTCTCTGGTGTCAAGTCTGATTTTGGAAAAAAAAAAAAAAAAAATCCAAAATCAGACAGAGTGTTGAGACCAGAGAGGCTAAGACCGCATTGACTCAGTGCGGTATTCAGCCTCTCTGGTGTCAAGTCTGATTTTGGAAAAAAAAAAAAAATCCAAAATCAGACAGAGTGTTGACACCAGAGAGGCTAAGACCGCATTGACTCAGTGCGGTATTCAGCCTCTCTGGTGTCAAGTCTGATTTTGGAAAAAAAAAAAAAAAATCCAAAATCAGACAGAGTGTTGACACCAGAGAGGCTAAGACCGCATTGACTCAGTGCGGTATTCAGCCTCTCTGGTGTCAAGTCTGATTTTGGAAAAAAAAAAAAAAAAATCCAAAATCAGACAGAGTGTTGACACCAGAGAGGCTAAGACCGCATTGACTCAGTGCGGTATTCAGCCTCTCTGGTGTCAAGTCTGATTTTGGAAAAAAAAAAAAAAAAAAACCAAAATCAGACAGAGTGTTGACACCAGAGAGGCTAAGACCGCATTGACTCAGTGCGGTATTCAGCCTCTCTGGTGTCAAGTCTGATTTTGGAAAAAAAAAAAAAAAAAAAAATCCAAAATCAGACAGAGTGTTGAGACCAGAGAGGCTAAGACCGCATTGACTAAGTGCGGTATTCAGCCTCTCTGGTGTCAAGTCTGATTTTGGAAAAAAAAAAAAAAAAAATCCAAAATCAGACAGAGTGTTGACACCAGAGAGGCTAAGACCGCATTGACTCAGTGCGGTATTCAGCCTCTCTGGTGTCAAGTCTGATTTTGGAAAAAAAAAAAAAAAAATCCAAAATCAGACAGAGTGTTGAGACCAGAGAGGCTAAGACCGCATTGACTCAGTGCGGTATTCAGCCTCTCTGGTGTCAAGTCTGATTTTGGAAAAAAAAAAAAAAAAATCCAAAATCAGACAGAGTGTTGAGACCAGAGAGGCTAAGACCGCATTGACTCAGTGCGGTATTCAGCTTCTCTGGTGTCAAGTCTGATTTTGGAAGAAGAAAAAAAAAATCCAAAATCAGACAGAGTGTTGACACCAGAGAGGCTAAGACCGCATTGACTCAGTGCGGTATTCAGCCTCTCTGGTGTCAAGTCTGATTTTGGAAAAAAAAAAAAAAAAATCCAAAATCAGACAGAGTGTTGAGACCAGAGAGGCTAAGACCGCATTGACTCAGTGCGGTATTCAGCCTCTCTGGTGTCAAGTCTGATTTTGGAAAAAAAAAAAAAAATCCAAAATCAGACAGAGTGTTGACACCAGAGAGGCTAAGACCGCATTGACTCAGTGCGGTATTCAGCCTCTCTGGTGTCAAGTCTGATTTTGGAAAAAAAAAAAAAAAAAATCCAAAATCAGACAGAGTGTTGAGACCAGAGAGGCTAAGACCGCATTGACTCAGTGCAGTATTCAGCTTCTCTGGTGTCAAGTCTGATTTGGGAAAAAAAAAAAAAATCCAAAATCAGACAGAGTGTTGAGACCAGAGAGGCTAAGACCGCATTGACTCAGTGCGGTATTCAGCCTCTCTGGTGTCAAGTCTGATTTTGGAAAAAAAAAAAAAAAAATCCAAAATCAGACAGAGTGTTGAGACCAGAGAGGCTAAGACCGCATTGACTCAGTGCGGTATTCAGCTTCTCTGGTGTCAAGTCTGATTTTGGAAGAAGAAAAAAAAAATCCAAAATCAGACAGAGTGTTGACACCAGAGAGGCTAAGACCGCATTGACTCAGTGCGGTATTCAGCCTCTCTGGTGTCAAGTCTGATTTTGGAAAAAAAAAAAAAAAATCAAAAATCAGACAGAGTGTTGACACCAGAGAGGCTAAGACTGCATTGACTCAGTGCGGTATTCAGCCTCTCTGGTGTCAAGTCTGATTTTGGAAAAAAAAAAAAAAAATCCAAAATCAGACAGAGTGTTGACACCAGAGAGGCTAAGACCGCATTGACTCAGTGCGGTATTCAGCCTCTCTGGTGTCAAGTCTGATTTTGGGAAAAAAAAAAAAAAAATCCAAAATCAGACAGAGTGTTGACACCAGAGAGGCTAAGACCGCATTGACTCAGTGCGGTATTCAGCCTCTCTGGTGTCAAGTCTGATTTTGGAAAAAAAAAAAAAAAAATCCAAAATCAGACAGAGTGTTGAGACCAGAGAGGCTAAGACCGCATTGACTAAGTGCGGTATTCAGCCTCTCTGGTGTCAAGTCTGATTTTGGAAAAAAAAAAAAAAAAAATCCAAAATCAGACAGAGTGTTGACACCAGAGAGGCTAAGACCGCATTGACTCAGTGCGGTATTCAGCCTCTCTGGTGTCAAGTCTGATTTTGGAAAAAAAAAAAAAAATCCAAAATCAGACAGAGTGTTGACACCAGAGAGGCTAAGACCGCATTGACTCAGTGCGGTATTCAGCCTCTCTGGTGTCAAGTCTGATTTTGGAAAAAAAAAAAAAAAAATCCAAAATCAGACAGAGTGTTGAGACCAGAGAGGCTAAGACCGCATTGACTCAGTGCGGTATTCAACCTCTCTGGTGTCAAGTCTGATTTTGGAAAAAAAAAAAAAAAATCCAAAATCAGACAGAGTGTTGACACCAGAGAGGCTAAGACCGCATTGACTCAGTGCGGTATTCAGCCTCTCTGGTGTCAAGTCTGATTTTGGAAAAAAAAAAAAAAAAAAATCCAAAATCAGACAGAGTGTTGAGACCAGAGAGGCTAAGACCGCATTGACTCAGTGCGGTATTCAGCTTCTCTGGTGTCAAGTCTGATTTTGGAAAAAAAAAAAAAAAATCCAAAATCAGACAGAGTGTTGAGACCAGAGAGGCTAAGACCGCATTGACTCAGTGCGGTATTCAGCCTCTCTGGTGTCAAGTCTGATTTTGGAAAAAAAAAAAAAAAATCCAAAATCAGACAGAGTGTTGACACCAGAGAGGCTAAGACCGCATTGACTCAGTGCGGTATTCAGCCTCTCTGGTGTCAAGTCTGATTTTGGAAAAAAAAAAAAAAAAATCCAAAATCAGACAGAGTGTTGAGACCAGAGAGGCTAAGACCGCATTGACTCAGTGCAGTATTCAGCCTCTCTGGTGTCAAGTCTGATTTTGGAAAAAAAAAAAAAAAAATCCAAAATCAGACAGAGTGTTGAGACCAGAGAGGCTAAGACCGCATTGACTCAGTGCGGTATTCAGCCTCTCTGGTGTCAAGTCTGATTTTGGAAAAAAAAAAAAAAAAAATCCAAAATCAGACAGAGTGTTGAGACCAGAGAGGCTAAGACCGCATTGACTCAGTGCGGTATTCAGCTTCTCTGGTGTCAAGTCTGATTTTGGAAGAAAAAAAAAAAAATCCAAAATCAGACAGAGTGTTGAGACCAGAGAGGCTAAGACCGCATTGACTCAGTGCGGTATTCAGCCTCTCTGGTGTCAAGTCTGATTTTGGAAAAAAAAAAAAAATCCAAAATCAGACAGAGTGTTGACACCAGAGAGGCTAAGACCGCATTGACTCAGTGCGGTATTCAGCCTCTCTGGTGTCAAGTCTGATTTTGGAAAAAAAAAAAAAAAATCCAAAATCAGACAGAGTGTTGACACCAGAGAGGCTAAGACTGCATTGACTCAGTGCGGTATTCAGCCTCTCTGGTGTCAAGTCTGATTTTGGAAAAAAAAAAAAAAAAATCCAAAATCAGACAGAGTGTTGACACCAGAGAGGCTAAGACCGCATTGACTCAGTGCGGTATTCAGCCTCTCTGGTGTCAAGTCTGATTTTGGAAAAAAAAAAAAAAAAAAAACAAAATCAGACAGAGTGTTGACACCAGAGAGGCTAAGACCGCATTGACTCAGTGCGGTATTCAGCCTCTCTGGTGTCAAGTCTGATTTTGGAAAAAAAAAAAAAAAATCCAAAATCAGACAGAGTGTTGAGACCAGAGAGGCTAAGACCGCATTGACTCAGTGCGGTATTCAGCCTCTCTGGTGTCAAGTCTGATTTTGGAAAAAAAAAAAAAAAAAATCCAAAATCAGACAGAGTGTTGAGACCAGAGAGGCTAAGACCGCATTGACTCAGTGCGGTATTCAGCTTCTCTGGTGTCAAGTCTGATTTTGGAAGAAGAAAAAAAAAATCCAAAATCAGACAGAGTGTTGACACCAGAGAGGCTAAGACCGCATTGACTCAGTGCGGTATTCAGCCTCTCTGGTGTCAAGTCTGATTTTGGAAAAAAAAAAAAAAAAATCCAAAATCAGACAGAGTGTTGAGACCAGAGAGGCTAAGACCGCATTGACTCAGTGCAGTATTCAGCCTCTCTGGTGTCAAGTCTGATTTTGGAAAAAAAAAAAAAAAAAATCCAAAATCAGACAGAGTGTTGAGACCAGAGAGGCTAAGACCGCATTGACTCAGTGCGGTATTCAGCCTCTCTGGTGTCAAGTCTGATTTTGGAAAAAAAAAAAAAAATCCAAAATCAGACAGAGTGTTGACACCAGAGAGGCTAAGACCGCATTGACTCAGTGCGGTATTCAGCCTCTCTGGTGTCAAGTCTGATTTTGGAAAAAAAAAAAAAAATCCAAAATCAGACAGAGTGTTGACACCAGAGAGGCTAAGACCGCATTGACTCAGTGCGGTATTCAGCCTCTCTGGTGTCAAGTCTGATTTTGGAAAAAAAAAAAAAAAAATCCAAAATCAGACAGAGTGTTGACACCAGAGAGGCTAAGACCGCATTGACTCAGTGCGGTATTCAGCCTCTCTGGTGTCAAGTCTGATTTTGGAAAAAAAAAAAAAAAAATCCAAAATCAGACAGAGTGTTGACACCAGAGAGGCTAAGACCGCATTGACTCAGTGCGGTATTCAGCCTCTCTGGTGTCAAGTCTGATTTTGGAAAAAAAAAAAAAAAAAAATCCAAATCAGACAGAGTGTTGAGACCAGAGAGGCTAAGACCGCATTGACTCAGTGCGGTATTCAGCCTCTCTGGTGTCAAGTCTGATTTTGGAAAAAAAAAAAAAAAAATCCAAAATCAGACAGAGTGTTGACACCAGAGAGGCTAAGACCGCATTGACTCAGTGCGGTATTCAGCCTCTCTGGTGTCAAGTCTGATTTTGGAAAAAAAAAAAAAAAAAATCCAAAATCAGACAGAGTGTTGAGACCAGAGAGGCTAAGACCGCATTGACTCAGTGCGGTATTCAGCCTCTCTGGTGTCAAGTCTGATTTTGGAAAAAAAAAAAAAAAAATCCAAAATCAGACAGAGTGTTGAGACCAGAGAGGCTAAGACCGCATTGACTCAGTGCGGTATTCAGCTTCTCTGGTGTCAAGTCTGATTTTGGAAAAGAAAAAAAAAAATCCAAAATCAGACAGAGTGTTGACACCAGAGAGGCTAAGACCGCATTGACTCAGTGCGGTATTCAGCCTCTCTGGTGTCAAGTCTGATTTTGGAAAAAAAAAAAAAAAATCCAAAATCAGACAGAGTGTTGAGACCAGAGAGGCTAAGACCGCATTGACTCAGTGCGGTATTCAGCCTCTCTGGTGTCAAGTCTGATTTTGGAAAAAAAAAAAAAAAAATCCAAAATCAGACAGAGTGTTGACACCAGAGAGGCTAAGACCGCATTGACTCAGTGCGGTATTCAGCCTCTCTGGTGTCAAGTCTGATTTTGGAAAAAAAAAAAAAAAAAAATCCAAAATCAGACAGAGTGTTGAGACCAGAGAGGCTAAGACCGCATTGACTCAGTGCGGTATTCAGCCTCTCTGGTGTCAAGTCTGATTTTGGAAAAAAAAAAAAAAATCCAAAATCAGACAGAGTGTTGAGACCAGAGAGGCTAAGACCGCATTGACTCAGTGCGGTATTCAGCCTCTCTGGTGTCAAGTCTGATTTTGGAAAAAAAAAAAAAAATCCAAAATCAGACAGAGTGTTGACACCAGAGAGGCTAAGACCGCATTGACTCAGTGCGGTATTCAGCCTCTCTGGTGTCAAGTCTGATTTTGGAAAAAAAAAAAAAAATCCAAAATCAGACAGAGTGTTGACACCAGAGAGGCTAAGACCGCATTGACTCAGTGCGGTATTCAGCCTCTCTGGTGTCAAGTCTGATTTTGGAAAAAAAAAAAAAAAAATCCAAAATCAGACAGAGTGTTGACGACCAGAGAGGCTAAGACCGCATTGACTCAGTGCGGTATTCAGCCTCTCTGGTGTCAAGTCTGATTTTGGAAAAAAAAAAAAAAAAAAATCCAAAATCAGACAGAGTGTTGAGACCAGAGAGGCTAAGACCGCATTGACTCAGTGCAGGTATTCAGCCTCTCTGGTGTCAAGTCTGATTTTGGAAAAAAAAAAAAAAAATCCAAAATCAGAGTGTTGAGACCAGAGAGGCTAAGACCGCATTGACTCAGTGCGGTATTCAGCTTCTCTGGTGTCAAGTCTGATTTTGGAAAAAAAAAAAAAAATCCAAAATCAGACAGAGTGTTGAGACCAGAGAGGCTAAGACCGCATTGACTCAGTGCGGTATTCAGCCTCTCTGGTGTCAAGTCTGATTTTGGAAAAAAAAAAAAAATCCAAAATCAGACAGAGTGTTGAGACCAGAGAGGCTAAGACCGCATTGACTCAGTGCGGTATTCAGCCTCTCTGGTGTCAAGTCTGATTTTGGAAAAAAAAAAAAAAATCCAAAATCAGACAGAGTGTTGACACCAGAGAGGCTAAGACCGCATTGACTCAGTGCGGTATTCAGCCTCTCTGGTGTCAAGTCTGATTTTGGAAAAAAAAAAAAAAAAATCCAAAATCAGACAGAGTGTTGACACCAGAGAGGCTAAGACCGCATTGACTCAGTGCGGTATTCAGCCTCTCTGGTGTCAAGTCTGATTTTGGAAAAAAAAAAAAAAAAAATCCAAAATCAGACAGAGTGTTGAGACCAGAGAGGCTAAGACCGCATTGACTCAGTGCGGTATTCAGCTTCTCTGGTGTCAAGTCTGATTTTGGAAAAAAAAAAAAAAAATCCAAAATCAGACAGAGTGTTGAGACCAGAGAGGCTAAGACCGCATTGACTCAGTGCGGTATTCAGCCTCTCTGGTGTCAAGTCTGATTTTGGAAAAAAAAAAAAAAAAATCCAAAATCAGACAGAGTGTTGACACCAGAGAGGCTAAGACCGCATTGACTCAGTGCGGTATTCAGCCTCTCTGGTGTCAAGTCTGATTTTGGAAAAAAAAAAAAAAAATCCAAAATCAGACAGAGTGTTGACACCAGAGAGGCTAAGACCGCATTGACTCAGTGCGGTATTCAGCCTCTCTGGTGTCAAGTCTGATTTTGGAAAAAAAAAAAAAAAAAATCCAAAATCAGACAGAGTGTTGAGACCAGAGAGGCTAAGACCGCATTGACTCAGTGCAGTATTCAGCCTTCTCTGGTGTCAAGTCTGATTTTGGAAAAAAAAAAAAAAATCCAAAATCAGACAGAGTGTTGAGACCAGAGAGGCTAAGACCGCATTGACTCAGTGCGGTATTCAGCCTCTCTGGTGTCAAGTCTGATTTTGGAAAAAAAAAAAAAAAAAAATCCAAAATCAGACAGAGTGTTGAGACCAGAGAGGCTAAGACCGCATTGACTCAGTGCGGTATTCAGCTTCTCTGGTGTCAAGTCTGATTTTGGAAGAAAAAAAAAAAAATCCAAAATCAGACAGAGTGTTGAGACCAGAGAGGCTAAGACCGCATTGACTCAGTGCGGTATTCAGCCTCTCTGGTGTCAAGTCTGATTTTGGAAAAAAAAAAAAAATCCAAAATCAGACAGAGTGTTGAGACCAGAGAGGCTAAGACCGCATTGACTCAGTGCGGTATTCAGCCTCTCTGGTGTCAAGTCTGATTTGGAAAAAAAAAAAAAAAATCCAAAATCAGACAGAGTGTTGACACCAGAGAGGCTAAGACCGCATTGACTCAGTGCGGTATTCAGCCTCTCTGGTGTCAAGTCTGATTTTGGAAAAAAAAAAAAAAAAAAATCCAAAATCAGACAGAGTGTTGAGACCAGAGAGGCTAAGACCGCATTGACTCAGTGCGGTATTAAGCTTCTCTGGTGTCAAGTCTGATTTTGGAAAAAAAAAAAAAAAATCCAAAATCAGACAGAGTGTTGAGACCAGAGAGGCTAAGACCGCATTGACTCAGTGCGGTATTCAGCCTCTCTGGTGTCAAGTCTGATTTTGGAAAAAAAAAAAAAAATCCAAAATCAGACAGAGTGTTGACACCAGAGAGGCTAAGACCGCATTGACTCAGTGCGGTATTCAGCCTCTCTGGTGTCAAGTCTGATTTTGGAAAAAAAAAAAAAAAATCCAAAATCAGACAGAGTGTTGACACCAGAGAGGCTAAGACCGCATTGACTCAGTGCGGTATTCAGCCTCTCTGGTGTCAAGTCTGATTTTGGAAAAAAAAAAAAAAAAAAATCCAAAATCAGACAGAGTGTTGAGACCAGAGAGGCTAAGACCGCATTGACTCAGTGCGGTATTCAGCCTCTCTGGTGTCAAGTCTGATTTTGGAAAAAAAAAAAAAAAATCCAAAATCAGACAGAGTGTTGAGACCAGAGAGGCTAAGACCGCATTGACTCAGTGCGGTATTCAGCCTCTCTGGTGTCAAGTCTGATTTTGGAAAAAAAAAAAAAAAAAATCCAAAATCAGACAGAGTGTTGAGACCAGAGAGGCTAAGACCGCATTGACTCAGTGCGGTATTCAGCTTCTCTGGTGTCAAGTCTGATTTTGGAAGAAGAAAAAAAAAATCCAAAATCAGACAGAGTGTTGAGACCAGAGAGGCTAAGACCGCATTGACTCAGTGCGGTATTCAGCCTCTCTGGTGTCAAGTCTGATTTTGGAAAAAAAAAAAAAATCCAAAATCAGACAGAGTGTTGACACCAGAGAGGCTAAGACCGCATTGACTCAGTGCGGTATTCAGCCTCTCTGGTGTCAAGTCTGATTTTGGAAAAAAAAAAAAAAAAATCCAAAATCAGACAGAGTGTTGAGACCAGAGAGGCTAAGACCGCATTGACTCAGTGCGGTATTCAGCCTCTCTGGTGTCAAGTCTGATTTTGGAAAAAAAAAAAAAAAATCCAAAATCAGACAGAGTGTTGACACCAGAGAGGCTAAGACCGCATTGACTCAGTGCGGTATTCAGCCTCTCTGGTGTCAAGTCTGATTTTGGAAAAAAAAAAAAAAAAATCCAAAATCAGACAGAGTGTTGAGACCAGAGAGGCTAAGACCGCATTGACTCAGTGCGGTATTCAGCCTTCTCTGGTGTCAAGTCTGATTTTGGAAAAAAAAAAAAAAAAATCCAAAATCAGACAGAGTGTTGAGACCAGAGAGGCTAAGACCGCATTGACTCAGTGCGGTATTCAGCCTCTCTGGTGTCAAGTCTGATTTTGGAAAAAAAAAAAAAAATCCAAAATCAGACAGAGTGTTGACACCAGAGAGGCTAAGACCGCATTGACTCAGTGCGGTATTCAGCCTCTCTGGTGTCAAGTCTGATTTTGGAAAAAAAAAAAAAAAATCCAAAATCAGACAGAGTGTTGACACCAGAGAGGCTAAGACCGCATTGACTCAGTGCGGTATTCAGCCTCTCTGGTGTCAAGTCTGATTTTGGAAAAAAAAAAAAAAAAAATCCAAAATCAGACAGAGTGTTGAGACCAGAGAGGCTAAGACCGCATTGACTCAGTGCGGTATTCAGCCTCTCTGGTGTCAAGTCTGATTTTGGAAAAAAAAAAAAAAAAAAATCCAAAATCAGACAGAGTGTTGAGACCAGAGAGGCTAAGACCGCATTGACTCAGTGCGGTATTCAGCCTCTCTGGTGTCAAGTCTGATTTTGGAAAAAAAAAAAAAAAAATCCAAAATCAGACAGAGTGTTGACACCAGAGAGGCTAAGACCGCATTGACTCAGTGCGGTATTCAGCCTCTCTGGTGTCAAGTCTGATTTTGGAAAAAAAAAAAAAAAAATCCAAAATCAGACAGAGTGTTGACACCAGAGAGGCTAAGACCGCATTGACTCAGTGCGGTATTCAGCCTCTCTGGTGTCAAGTCTGATTTTGGAAAAAAAAAAAAAAAAATCCAAAATCAGACAGAGTGTTGAGACCAGAGAGGCTAAGACCGCATTGACTCAGTGCGGTATTCAGCCTCTCTGTGTCAAGTCTGATTTTGGAAAAAAAAAAAAAAAAATCCAAAATCAGACAGAGTGTTGAGACCAGAGAGGCTAAGACCGCATTGACTCAGTGCGGTATTCAGCCTCTCTGGTGTCAAGTCTGATTTTGGAAAAAAAAAAAAAAAAATCCAAAATCAGACAGAGTGTTGAGACCAGAGAGGCTAAGACCGCATTGACTCAGTGCGGTATTCAGCCTCTCTGGTGTCAAGTCTGATTTTGGAAAAAAAAAAAAAAAATCCAAAATCAGACAGAGTGTTGAGACCAGAGAGGCTAAGACCGCATTGACTCAGTGCGGTATTCAGCCTCTCTGGTGTCAAGTCTGATTTTGGAAAAAAAAAAAAAAAATCCAAAATCAGACAGAGTGTTGACACCAGAGAGGCTAAGACCGCATTGACTCAGTGCGGTATTCAGCCTCTCTGGTGTCAAGTCTGATTTTGGAAAAAAAAAAAAAAAAATCCAAAATCAGACAGAGTGTTGAGACCAGAGAGGCTAAGACCGCATTGACTCAGTGCGGTATTCAGCCTCTCTGGTGTCAAGTCTGATTTTGGAAAAAAAAAAAAAAAATCCAAAATCAGACAGAGTGTTGACACCAGAGAGGCTAAGACCGCATTGACTCAGTGCGGTATTCAGCCTCTCTGGTGTCAAGTCTGATTTTGGAAAAAAAAAAAAAAAAAATCCAAAATCAGACAGAGTGTTGAGACCAGAGAGGCTAAGACCGCATTGACTCAGTGCGGTATTCAGCCTCTCTGGTGTCAAGTCTGATTTTGGAAAAAAAAAAAAAAAAATCCAAAATCAGACAGAGTGTTGAGACCAGAGAGGCTAAGACCGCATTGACTCAGTGCGGTATTCAGCCTCTCTGGTGTCAAGTCTGATTTTGGGAAAAAAAAAAAAAATCCAAATCAGACAGAGTGTTGACACCAGAGAGGCTAAGACCGCATTGACTCAGTGCGGTATTCAGCCTCTCTGGTGTCAAGTCTGATTTTGGAAAAAAAAAAAAAAATCCAAAATCAGACAGAGTGTTGACACCAGAGAGGCTAAGACCGCATTGACTCAGTGCGGTATTCAGCCTCTCTGGTGTCAAGTCTGATTTTGGAAAAAAAAAAAAAAAAAATCCAAAATCAGACAGAGTGTTGAGACAG